>NW_025955029.1:0-215360 GCF_022376445.1 Fomitopsis serialis
GGCCTGAGGATCAAAGGGAAGGGACTGGTCACGCCATCGTGCAGCCACACCAGTCACATGTGTCAAATAATATTGCACGTGACAAGGTGGACGCGCGCGGTCGTGCACGTTCACACCTTGACCATGGGTCTGGGGTGCGCGCACCATGTCATGCACGTCCAAACACCACTCTCAAGGTGATCGCGCGCTATCGCGCGCGATCACCTAAATGGCATGTCTTGAGTGGACATACATGTTGCACGTCGAGAGAATAGACGCTGGTCTACATACCATTTAGGTGATCGCGCGCGATCACCTTGACCATCATATGTGCACGCACCCCGGTCAGTCATGTCCAAACACCGCTCTCAAGGTGATCGCGCGTGGTCGCGCGCGATCACCTAAATGGCACAATTTGAACTGACATGTGCAGTACAGGTCCACTGAAATAGACGCCGATATAGGTGCGTCAAGGTGATCGCGCGCGATCGCGCACGATCACCTAAATGGTATGTATACCGGGTACACAATAGTAGTGTTTAGGTGATCGCGCGCGATCACCTTGAGGGTACCTTGTCAAGACACCTTCAGCATATGGTTTAGGTGATCGCGCGCGGTCGCGCGCGATCACCTTTGAGGCATGTTTTTGTGCACATGCACCATACACACAGGGGAGAAATGTCAACACTTTCCTTATATGGTTATGACCATATATAGTAATTACTATATTGGGCACCATAACCCCACCCTAAGCCTGCCATGTTTATCGAAAGTCACTATAATAGGTATACAGTTCATCAGTAACATGACAAAGAAAATGAAATATAGCCATGTATTAGAATAATTGTTGAACTTCCGACTTTCCAGTGTTATCTTATCTTATCAGTTACATACATATATGGACTTGTGTTCTGCGATGTAGTATTACATACATTCTTTTGACGGATTCTGTCTGGACTCATCTTGTGACTCGCTCCAGACCGATCTACACTGTTCCAGACTTACTGACCCCTTGATACATGTTACCGGTATTGTTGACTAAGATATCTACACAGGATATGTGGTTTCGTGTCGCTTACATACCTTGCTGCATGGTCAACATCGTGATATGGCACCCAGTAGGGCACTTAACATGCCAATGAACGACCTCAAAATATTGGCCACCCCCGATTTGTTGTGGGAAAAACTTTGGAAGGCCATTTTTGTGTGTATTTTGCCTCCCTGAGTCCATTCCTGCAGTCAGTTTGCCCAAACTTAATTCCGATCGAGCGCTACATGATTTGTCGTCTTTGGCTGTCCGGCACTGTACCTGGAATAGCCGGAGGGCCCAGGGACTTGTTTGATAAGTCCCAGATTTAACGCAGTGTAAGGCAATCGGTGTGGACGAAGCCTAACTAGGGCGATCACATGCTATCATGTGTCAAGCCTAATTGATGGCATAGTGTGGGAAGCGCAGGTGGTAAATGGGTCCTCACCGAATTTTGGGAAAATTCACGCGAATTAGCCCGAATTCGCATGGGGGGGATTTCCTGATGATACCGGACTCGCATCTGATGAATCGCCCGAGCAGATTGCGGCGGTGGCGAGCACAAAGGGCAGAGACTGGGCCACTGGACGCATCTATCAGTCGTCAGTCATCGTCGTCCACCACATGCTGGACTACCACTCACTCGTTCGGGGTGTACACCCTCCGGCATCCGGCCTCTAGCACTCTCCCGTTCAGCAAAATTTCCGCCATGTTCTTGTCTCCGGACAACCACAGGAACGGGGGCGGGGTCCGAGCGCGACGACTTGGAGTGCTACTCATCACTCCGAGTCGTGCATGGGATTCGCTGAAGCAGAAGGGCTGCGACGGAGAGCACTGACGGGCATAATGAAGGAGGTGAGTAGCAGCAGGGGTCAATGGAAAGACTGGCGTACCTTGGGGACGGATCGAAGCCAGCGGTGAGTGAGCAGTCAGGTAGAGAGAAAACAATGGATCTGATTCCCGGAACGCCACAAATGGAGAGACTCACCTATATCCATAGCCTACCGCAATCTCGATGGTTTCCGCATGACATCCCACAGGCAAGAGTGTCCGCAGTTGACGACTGACGCGAAGGGCTGTCGGCAATGTGCAGCAAGAAATGGATCCCACGGTGATACGTACAATGTGTCATGAATGCCTCAGCATCTTGACGAGTCAGTGACAGCGGCTGCAGATTCGACTGCGACAAACAATCCATTTCATTCCATTCCTGATGCTGACGGTTTGAGTACGATGGAACAGCGAGGGTGTGGGGAGATAACGAGCATATGTACGTGAACGGCAGTGTCTGCTGGTGGGCCAACATACAAATGTATGCAACGAAGCCATGGTTAACAGACCAGACCGACGTAGACGACTCAAAGACTCACTACGCTCGACACCATATCACGGGGTACAGCAGCGTCGGGGCCGCGCCGTTTCGAGAACGGGAGTGCGTATATGTAAGAAGAACGGGGAAATTAAATAGGAAGCTTTGTGGTAGAGATATGATGTGTGGAGGAGACGAGACAGAAGGAAGATGGGGAAAGATGCGAGCATATGCGACAAAACAGATCCAGATCCAGAAACGAGTCCCGGATGACATGAGTAAACGGAGAACTTCCCTTCAAACGACACACCACCGTCCGCCTGCACCGTACGCTCTCACCCTCCCTCACGCCATCAACGCCCTCCGCCCCTCCGTCTGCCCCGGGTTCCCGCCGCCGACGACGACCCCGAGCCAACCGAACATCGCCATCAAGAACCGAACCAACCACGCGCCCTCCGCGCCCAAGCCGAGTCCGGGTCGGAGCTGCAGCGCGAATGCGATGTCGAGCTCTGGCATCGGTGCACGATACGCACGCGCACGCGCCGGTCGCTCCACCTCGGCCATCTCCTGCGCGTCGGCCTCGGGCTCGGAGAAGAGCGCCCCGGGCATGGTCGTCGGCGGGGACGGCGTGCGAGTGTGGTTGTACGCACGGGCAGGCGAGGAGAACGGAAGCGGGGACGTCGTCGGGGTGAGCGTAGACGAGGCGGGGAGACCCAGTGCGGGCGACGAGGCGGCGCGCACAGACCACGCAGGCTTCGAGACGGGCGTGGTGGCCTCGCCCTCGCGCTCACGCATCTGCGTCTGCGAGGGCAGGCGCTTGAGGGATGGCGGGACGGCGAGTGGCTCGACGCGCAGCGCGGGCGAAGCAGTGCGAGGCGTAGCGTAGGGACTCGTGGTGGGGGTTGAAGTGTCGGATGGGAGAGGCAGGAAATCGGGGTCGGGATGAGGAGACGGGAGGGGTTCGTGCACAAAGAGCAGCGGGGAGTCGGTCGCGTCGTAGAACGCAGACTTCTCGTTCAGATCAGAGTCCCCGGCGCCGGCGGCACGTACCTCGTCGCCGTCGAGCTCGATGATCCCATTCTTCTCGCTGTACTCCGGTGGTGGCGTCACGTCGTCTTCGGAGCGCGGAGCAGTGGCAATCGGACCCTCGAAATCGATGAGGTCTTGAGGCTTCTCTACGACAACCTCCTCACAGGTAGCATCTACCTCTCCTCCCTCGCCGGAATCCCCTCCAGCGTCGCCGTCCTGGGCATCAGTTGGCGCACCTTTCTCGATCCGAGGGACGGCGTCCCAAGCAATGTTGCTCCGGAGGACGTGTCTGCGGAAGTACGAGACGGTGTAGATCGACAGCGAGAGGCCTATGACGACGAGGAGAGAGGCGACAGCAGAGACCGCCAATACGAGAAGGGCGGGCGATGCGGGTGAGGATGTGGGAGGCGTGGAGCTGCCAGTCGACGCGTCGGTCACAGATGACTCGTCATCGGCGTCGGCAGTGGCTGCAAGTGAGTGCTCGGACGGCGACGTGTCTGACGTCTGTAGGTGCGCGAGCTCGGGCACTGGTCGTACGCCACCGTCGATATCCTCCAGGCTGCCGTTCGGGGGAGAGTTGCGAAGGAGCTCGTAGAGCTGCTTCTCCTCGTCCGTGAGCTCGCTCAGCTCTGCGCCATCTGCCCCGATACCGTGCCCGGCGTCTGCACCGAGAGCGGAGAAGGGCAATGGGAGGACGGCTTTGACGGCATCGAGACCCTCGAGGGCTGCGAGGTGGGAGGTTAGAACGGACGGCGACGTGAGATGGACGCGGATGTCGGTGTCTGAAAGAGAAGACGGCAGTCCCGGTAGGGGATAGCTGTGACACGTCAGAACGCAAACGCGAACAGCAGCTAACAAGTACGTACCCTGCCCGGCTCTTAAAGACGGCCTGTACCGCATCCCGCAGGGTCCTGGTCGTAATGGCATTTGCCTTTCGGCCGTCAGCGTTCCTGGGCGTCGTGGCGTTCACACGTCAACGGTCTTTCGCTGGTGAGGAGACGCGGTACTCACAATTGCGTGGTATTGCTTCCATCGCCATGCTCCGGATCCGCGAGAGGGTAGGGTCTTGCAGTGACGACGAGGGCGAGGAGAGAGATAGAAACGAAGATGGTGAACGTCATACCAGTGGTATCTATCACAATATTGATTGCACAGCGATCTTCCGTCCGCAATTAGGCAGACATGGCGCTGCGCGCACGAGAAAAACACGAGAGATGGGTGTAGAAGACAAGTAGACTCACAGCGAGCACCAGCTCGATGCAACGTGAAAGCAGCGAGGCCGTACCGACAAGCGCCTCTTGACGTGGTTCCGGCAGGCAACGTGACCATCGCCGCCACCGACTCGTCGACTGTGCAAGCGCTTCCTCCTTCTCCTCCTCCTCCTCCTCTTCACCGTTTTCTGCAGACCAGATCCCAACATGAGCTTCCTCGGTCTCCGCAAGTGGCCGACTCCTGCACGTCTACCCATCTACATTCAACACCACCCGTCTGACTCGTCTGCGCTCTAGGTCGCCAAGCCTATGTGGCCTTTCGTTGCCGCTAGCGCGGTCACTTTCTTCCTCGTCTCGAAGGCGCAGGACATGGGTGTCAAGTGTGCGTCTGTCTTGTTCGTGTCCTACCACGTGTCGCTCATCTCATGCAATGTCCGCAGCCGAGACCTGGCGCAACGACCCGCGCAACCCGTATGCTGCGCAAATTGCAAAGGAGGCTCATCATTAGGAGTATCCGCAGGAGCTGTTGGAGAGCGATTTCGATATTGCATGGTGCATGTGCGTGTACAATACCTTTGTCGTTTGAATCGTCCGTTTTGAAATAGTAACTCGACGTGTAGCGCCCTCCGACTCAGGAACTACTATGGTGCTGCGTTTCCGGCGTGTCAGTGGCGTCATTGAGGCTTAGGCTACCGCTTTGTTTAGTATTCTTGCCGTATTGCCTCGCATATCCCATGTGGCTTGTATATCAGGCGGCGATGTCTCCTCATTTTCTCAGTGATTGGCGGACTACGTCCGAGTTCGGTGCTGTGCAGGCTCGGGGGGCGCGAGGTAGTGACCCATTCGGATGCTGCGCAAGTCACGGCAAGTAAGCAGCGGACTGCGTACGAGCTCGGTGACTCTGGCTTAGGCCGAGCCACGTAGTGGCTTCAGATGCTGCGCCAGTTAGTGACTCGATACATGAGTGCATGAGCTATCACTGCGTCCACTGGCAGTTGACAGCGGCAGCTGTCGGTGTATCATTCGGCTGGCTGTGCATGCCGACCCACGCAGAGAGTACCGCAAATTAACGTACTGCGCTTCCGTGCGCCGAGCAGCGGCGTGTCGACTTCTGCGTCAGGGGTTCCGGTCACTCGGACATGCGCCTTCGAGAGTTAGTATAAAAGACGGCAGGAGTGACGCCGATATAGCATCCTCTTTCGAGCAGTTACGGTATACCTCTCTACTTGTCTACTAGCATCGTACAATGAACGTCTTCGCCATCGGTGCGTCTCGCAACATCGGCTACCACGCAGCGCGTCGATTGCTCGGTGAGTTCATTCGTCGTCATGTTTCATTATCCAGCAGATTAGCTAACCATCGTTCTTGCTGCAGCCAAAGGCGCAACAGTGACGTTCCTCCTGCGCTCGACCTCCGTCTTCGACGACGACGACGAGATTCAACCACACATCTGTTCCAGAACCGCACGCCTCGTCAAGGGTGATGCTTTGAAGGCAGAAGATGTGAAGCGTGGTTGGGAAGCGGCACAGAGTGCCAATGATGGTACCGTCGATATCGTCCTTTTCAGTGTCGGTGGGTTGTGTCCCTACCTCCTTGCGTCGTCAATAACTGAGCATACAATGTTGATATAGGTGGGACACCCTCATTCCACGCGACGAAGGGCTTCATCATCACCCCGCCCAACCTTTGCACGCAGTCCTTCCTCAACCTCGTCACCACCATGCCCGCCTCCCTGCGCGCACCCTCCGCCCAGCCGCGCTTCATCGCCATCTCCTCCATCGGGCTCTCGCGCGCCTCGCACGCCGAGCTCCCGCTCCTCCTCAAGCCGTTCTACGGCTACTTCCTCCGCGGGCCGCACACGGACAAGCTCGCGATGGAGCGCGTCATCGCTCACTGTGCAGGGTGGGAGTGGGCGCACGAGACGCCCGACGCGGAGGCTCTCCCCACGGACTGGACGAGTCTGCCCGGCCTGCCTGCGTTAGGCGAGCTGCAGCACGTCGTTGCGGTCCGGCCGGCGTTGCTACGAGCGGGGCGTGCAAGGCGGATAAGAAGAGTGGGAAGGAGCCGTATAGGGTCAAGGACTGCGAGCTCGGAGACGGGTATACCGTCTCCAGAGAGGATACCGCGCATTTCCTGGTCGAGGGGCTATTGTCGCATTGGGACCAGTGGGAGGGGAAGCGGGCCCACATTGCGTACTAGGGTGGTCTACTGGGTATCTATTTATTGGTCGACGTTATAATATGGCTTTGATCGCGTTTGTGCTAATGTCTACTAATACAGTGCGTGACTCGTGGTACGATGATGAGCGCGGTACGTGTTCATCGACATTCATCCCATGAAAGTACGGACAATCAGAAAGATATATTCAGAGCATTATCCCACCAAGTGGCGACCCTATGCCTGACACCGAGGAAGCCCTGGCGACGGACGTGCAGCTCGCCCTTGGACTCGTGACATTCCTCGCGGTGCATCTCCTGTTCGGGCTCTGAGGAAGCAATAGTGCGAGAGAATGGGGGCTCGCCGACGTCGAGGAGTCCAGTGGTTACCGCGACCTGGTGCTGGGCTGGGTGCGATGTGGGACACCTCGTAGCTGGCCTTTATCCCAAATTGCAAAGCTCTGGTCGGGTCAGGATTGCGGTGAGCTCATCAGCGGCTAGGAGGTCGGCGTGAAGAAGGGTAACATAGTAGTACATGTACCAACAACACGTAGCGTTCTCCGACAACGTAAGAACCTTACACGTCTGGTAATCACTTCGCGTACTGCTCCACCACGCCCTCCCCGCGGACGCCTAGCATACCCCGGACCGTCTCCTCAAACGATGTCGGTTCCCTCCCGATGATCTCCTTAGCGTTGGGTCCGCAACGGCACACTCGCCACGTATCAACGCGCGGTAGGTGTCGCCCATTTCCTGAGGAAGTCGGCCTCGCCGCGAGGGCCAGGACGGCCTGTGTGCGTGGCGACATATTCTCTTCGGAGACGACCTTGAGACGGATGGTCCGTCCGAGGAGGGAAGAGATGGTGGAGGCGAGGGTGGACAGGGTGACGACGCGGGTGCCGGAGAGGAGGAGCGTGCGGTTTTCGTATCCGTTCTCCTGTAAACATCAGCACTTATGACCGTCGCAGTAAGAATGACCCAGACGGTGCGCACTGCAGAGATGATCCTCGCCGTTCCCTCGCCCAAATCCGGGCGGTTCACCCATGCGATCCCGCCGTCTCCATACGGGACGACGACCTCGCCCATGCCCTCGGTCGGGCTCCAGAACCCAAAGTAGAGCGGGTAGCTCTCGCTGTAGATGCCCTCCCGGATGATCGTGTACGTTATTCCGCTCTGCTTGAGGTACGCCTCTGTGTCGAGGTGCGCCTGCATCACCTCCGCAACACTCTCGCGCTCTCCGGAGGGCACGAGGTCGCGATGTGCGCCGTACCCAAACGCGAGGCTGGTGTAGTAGATGTGCTTGATCCCGGCGGCTTTGGCAGCGTCGATCGCGGTCTTGTGCATGCGCACGCGGAGCTCGTACGCGATGGAGGGGTAGGAGACGAGCAGGAGCTTGTCGGCACCTGAGAAGGCCTTGTGCAGGGAAGCTGGATCGGCGTAGTCGCCTTGTCGGATGTCGACGCCAGACGCGACGATCGTGGGCGATGCGCCGGCAGGGTTGTGTAGCGAGACGATGATATCGGAAGCTAATGGGGACGCCGTAAAAATTGTTCATGCTCAAGCAGTAGTTGATACATGTGCGGGTGGACGTACCAGGCACGAGATGCAGAAGGAACAGGAGCACTTGCGAGCCAAGCCCACCAGTCGCACCCGTCAGTACGTATTTTGTCATATTCAACTATGCGGATAGGCTCAGTGATTCGCGATGAGCTACTGTACGCTCGAAAGGTTCATGCATGGCACCATCAGCGCGAGACATCGCAGACCCATCTACGCGAACTCACCTTTAGCAGAGTGCGGATGCAGATGGGCAACTCTGATTGTGTGGCGATCTAAAGAGCACACATTCGGGACATTAGTCAACATCCTAAAACGTCATCGATCGCAATCTGTGGCCCCAAGGAAGAACATTCATGCGCGAACATCCCCGCGATCGTCACCGAACTAGCCATACAAGGCAGGCGTAGTAGTTCGTGCTGACAAAGCCTGTTCAGCGACCCGCCCTCGTATTACACTGAGCGCTGGCATAATAGCCCGACTCGGAGATACTTGCGAGCTTAATGGACAGTCTGAGTCGCTTTCAGTCACTCGTGCATCATCAGCCTGCAGAACTTAGCTTTCGCTGCTGAGCAGGCAACCCACTATCCAGTCGCACAGATAAACGGAGAGCGTGTACGTTTCCTGACGCGCGGTGCAGTGTCGGTTCAAGCCCAAGTCGACTCGAGTTGGCGAAGACCCAGCGCCGTAGGTAGATGATGACGATCTTGCAACTTGTATTTGCGGTTCTCAACGATCCGTGTCTTGAAAAGGGCGTCCGAAGCCAACGAGACACGTCGATGCTGCGGGAGAAACGCGCTTCAAGTTCAGCACGATCACGTCTATGATCCAGCGGTGCAGGCTGGAATGCACCGTACTGGGTCTTCAGCGATCGACAAAAACACGTCGAGACAACTTGGAGCAGCAGGGATTCAAATCGGTCAGCGCAGTGGGCTCAAGTTAAGGGTGAGACATCATGCGTCACGGCAACGTTAGGGTCGATCTTCGCGTCGATTCGACAGAAGCGACAAAACGGAAGGATAAATTCTTCATCAATACAGGAGATTGTCGTGTGTGGACAAAAACTGCACGCCGGATGAGATCGAGAGCGCACAGTGGGGCCATCGAAGCTCGACGAGCCGAGACTGACAGACGTGGCTATACTTCTCTATGTATCGCGTGAACCATTACAGAAGAGCATTTCGATCACGGTCCGTTGGTGACCAGGAGTAGGAGGGATACCTGCAGCGTAAGCCATTCACGGGAGACCCCAGGGTCACCGGATGCTGCAAGTCAGCGAGTAGTTGAAGTCTTGACGAGTACGGCTCACCGCGTGGAGACAGACATGGTCAATTCGCCAAGTCTGGTTGTATCAGCATCACGGGCTTCCAGTCATCTCGATGTATTGCGAAGATTTTGGGGCAGCTAGGAACGTGAGTCCGCGATCCGTATATTGTGGCCATGCGCAACGCCCGCCACTGCCAATATTATATTGTACGCGGCTGCCGCGAGAATCTTGCTACCCGGATTTCATCTCCACTATGCCCTGTTGACAGTTGTCGACGGTAAGCCCGATTGGTCAGGCGCGGCCTGCGGGCGCCTGACATCGTACGAAGGGTACCCAGTGTACCGTAGCTCTGACAACGGCAGTGAGTTTAGCGCTACACTTCACGATGAGTGCCAGCTACGTCCTATGAATGGGCGCGGGTCCTCATTCGCGCGTCAAGACGAGTACACGAGAGCCGTGAAGGCCTCATGTATCGACCAATCTCCCTCGCATGCACCACGATCATCGGGGCCTGACACGGCATCCAAGGCAATCGCACTGTTCCTATCATCACTCGACTCGAAAGCCAAAGACGCGGCTCACCTCGAGGTGTAGGTCCTGTGCCTCTACGGACTCTGGGCCTACAGAGGGGGAGGGAGCGGCGGACGAAGGCGCTCGCTGGTAGTTACGGACGGCGCCGGCACCTGCAGCACGCACATACGCGACCTTGATCCCGGGCCTTCAGGCCGGACAATGCGCTGCGGTGGGTTACGTTTGTGCGTCCCGCGCGCGAGAACGCATCCGAGGCAGGAGGGATTTGATGGTGAGCAGGGATGGGTGGAACCCCCTATTACAGCGTTGCCCGGGGTCGCGGGGTCGCGAGGTTCTGCGAGGTCCGCGAGGTAGTGCATGTCCTGGCAAGCAGCCGAATGAGCATGACTCACCGGCCGGCGGTCGTCTTGATTGAATCAGACGGGGACCCGTGCAGAAGGCGAGGACGTAGGTCCCCGATCCGGTGTCTTAGAGGTAAGTAAGTCGCCGAAGCGAACAAGCGCGTCGTGCGGCGCCTGCGTCTTGAAGGGGGCTTCCAGCCGGCCACCACGCGTTCTGCGTCACGCGGTGTGCAGGACGACGGGAATGAATCGGGGGCGTAAGGGGGACGAGGGCTTGTTAGCCGGAGCGAACAGACCGACGGTGGGTGATATATGATACCGAGTAACGAGTTGATACCAAACGAGTAGAGACCGTGGCGTAGAGGCGGAGGACGGAGAATGGATCGGGTTGCGCCGGACGAGGGCGTTGTGGCGCGAGTGTGTTTGATCAGGGTCGATCGAGGTCGAGGCCGCCGGTTCGAGGTCGAGTACATACTGAAAGCTGATGCAGGCGCAGGCCTGGGCGTGATGTACTGTGCGCTGCAATTGTGGCAGACCGTGAGCGGTGGTGGATGCATTGATATAAGTGATAGATTAACTGACTGCACTCACCGTAGTCGCCGGACCCCGCACAAGTGTGTACTACAGCAGCGGAGATGCGGGATCGGGAGAGGTAGGCGACGTCGGAGACGCCAGCGAAGAACCCATCACTGGAGGAGGAGAAAGGCAAGGAACGCGACGACAGACCGGGGCAGCAGCGTCATTTGCCGGCAATGAATCGCGGTCGAAAGATGGAGACGAGCCTGTTGTTCGCCGAAGCGAGCAGAAGGCACCGGGTCAGCGAGGGCAGGCAGCGATTCATAACAGCGCATGCTCACGAGTACGACCAAGCACTTACTCTGGGTGCTGCGTCAAGCGATCCCGGAGCTTGGCGCAGAGGTTGATAGAGTGGACGGAAGGACCTGACCGGGTTAGAGCAGGGGCGAGGGCGTTGTGGCGCGCGCGCGATCTCGATGCATGATCGCCGCGACTCTGGTTGCATCCGTGCGTACAGAGCACACGAGCCACGTAGCTTAGACGACAGGGCATCTCGCCATTAGTGCGTCGCTCGGTCGACGTGAGGAAGGCGCATGCAGCCGTCGTAACAGCACGGCGGGCGAGCGCGCGCCGTAAGCGAGCAACGCGCTGCGCAAACGGGCGACCAACTCAATCTGCGTAGATCTGGACGCCGGGAATTGGCCGGGCGGTGTCTCACCGGTGAGTTGCCGGCGGGTCCTGTGGCGTGCGCCCATTTGCTTTCTATGACACTCTGCTGATGAGCGCGGCCTCGCTGGAGCTGGGCTGCGAATGCACCCGCCGGACCCTCGCTCGCAGTCGAACCTTGTCGTGCGCGTGCGACCCGGACCGGGTGCGCGTGAGGGCGACTGAGAACGGCAAATGAGCAGTCTCGAGCGTGGCAGGTGGGATGGAAGCGAGGTGCGTGATCAGAGAAGTGGTTCGCGGGGGAGCGAAAGGGGAAGGGGCTGACGTGCGTCTTCCCAGGGGGCAGCGCGGAATTGGCATTTCACGAGGCGCGCTCCCAGTCCACGCTTCCTGTGCGAACGCGCCACCGCTGGGGGACGGGGAAGAAGGCGGGCGACGACGGTGGCGCTGTCGTGGCGTGCGCTGCTCGGGGCGGCGTGTGCAGCCAGGGCATGTGCGGATCGCAGAGACGCGCGGGCGTGCGGTGGATATCATCAGCGGGTGGCAGGTCGGCGTGTGCCAGCTCGCCCTCCCGCGCCCACGCGCAGCCGGTCTCTTCATCTGCGGTCCAGCATTCTTTATTCGCCGACGCTGCGCCCGCTCCCTGCATCATCTGTCCCTCGTTAGAGTTTACGGCATCGCCCACTCCTCTTCCCAGCAGCCCCGATGGCCTCTTCCACCCCCCCGTCTCCCCTCGCTCCTGCGCCCTCTCCCCTCGACGCGCATACCCGTTCGTCCGCGCCCCTGCCGCCGACGCCGACGCCCCCGCCCCCGGGTCTCGCGGGGACCTACATGCCGCCACCGCCCTCGCCGCGCCGCCCCCGCTCCGCCTCCGTTTCCAATTCGTCTGCAACACCTCCCCTCGGACGCGACTTCCGTCCCGCAGACGCGCTGCAGTTCAGCGCTCTCGACCTCGACTTCTCCCTGAAACCCAGCCTCTTCCCCTCCACATCCAGCATGTCCCTCTCCTCGGCATCCGCCTCTGCGTCCTTCGCCACCGCCCCCGCCAGCAAGCCTTCAATATCCGGTTTGAACCCGGCACACGACCGCGACGCAGAGAAGGGCGAGGACGGCGAGCGGGAGGTCGACGTCATCCGCGTCGTGTCGTCGCACGGCGCGAGGGACGACCGGCGTGAGGAGGGAGAGGGCAAGCAAGACGACGGCGCGGGTGGCCCGCCACCGCCCCCAGATGGAGGCACGAGAGCGTGGATGACCGTCGCTGGCGCGTGAGTCCCTTCATTCCCTCCTTACCTCGTCTTCTGCGTGTGCGAGAGTACAGATTGTAACGTTCGCTTCCTTTGTCAATTAGCTGGCTGGTCCAGTTCTCGACGTTCGGGTGAGTCTTCGCGGATGCAGTCTCCGTCCACGATTTCCTCACTTCGTTTGCAGCTACATCAGCTCGTTTGGGGTATACCAAGGTGAGTAGCTCTACGCGCGCACAACGTATTGCCCTTCAGAGCCTGAGTGGCATGTTTTCCGCAGACTACTACGCAACATATTATCTCCCCGCGGAAACGAGTTCAAATATCAGGTATGTCTCTGTCGATCACGTCACAGCCAGCCAATAATTGTCGGTGAACGGACAGCTGGATCGGGAGTCTCCAGCTGTGCCTGATGTACGCGCCCGGCGTGTTCGTGGGTCGCGCGTTCGACGCGGGGTACTTGTGAGTCTCCTTTCTGTTTCCATCGTCCCTTCTCGCCCGTATCACTCTACCCCGCTGGTCTTTCGTATCGTCTTCCTTCCTCGCGGAGTCTCGACTCGCATATCTGTTTATTCTAGTGGGCGCACGCTGACTGTATGCCCCATATAGCCACCACCTGGAGGTGCTCGGCGCGCTGCTGTACGTGTTCAGCATCTTCATGCTCAGCCTCGCCCGCCCGGGGGAGTACTATCAGGTGAGTCGGCATCTTCCCATCTGGATCTCTCGGGGATGGTACATCGTCCGTTCCCTACTCCTTGGTGATACGAGCTGGGGTGCCTGGGCTCCCCGAGGTTCTACCCCGCACGCGATGGGTCTCGCGTGTCGGTATGTCTTCGGGCACGGCGATAGTTGGCGACAATCTGGCGATGGTCGCTCTAGGTGCGACCCGTCCCGCCCGACTCGTCGTTCACCCTGCGCGGCTCGAAGTTCCTACTGTGCACGCCTGGGGCATGCACACACAGGGTGCCTGGGGCTGGAGAGGCTTGCCTCCGCCTATGGTGGGCTTGCACGTTGCGTGAGCCTGCCGCGGGCTCGCCGCACTGCGTTTGCCACGGCCGTGCGCTTCTCACGATATGCCTGTACTGGCACCGTCGCAGTCTGCTGCAACTGTCCCCGACCGCCTTCGCACCGGTCCGTGCGATCGTCGAGGCGAACAGAGCCTAAAGGCTCCTCAGGCTCCCAGCGACGCGCCGCCCTGCACGCTTCGCGCTTCCGGTTCTCCATTCTATCAAACTTCCGTTTCAATGGGTGCTCCGCACCCGCGATGCCCGCCGTTCTGTTTTTGACTCTGGGCTCCCGCGCGGTGAGACACGAATTCTCGGGCTCTGCGAGCGTTCGGAGATCCTCTCGATTTTAGTCGTCCGGGCCGCTGACATGTCCTGCTGACTGTCCCTCGTTCACTGTTGAGACTCCCGTCTCCCCCTTCTCGTCCCCACGGGCCTTGTTCTGTGTCATGACGCTCCCCTCCCCGCTTTCTCACGCTCTGCGTTCTGACGTTTGACGTTCTGACGTTCTGACGCTGCCCCGCACGCAGGTCTTCCTCGCGCAGGCGGTCGGGATGGGCCTTGGGCTCGGGCTCACGTTCCTCCCGTCGCTCTCCGTCGTGGGACACCACTTCCGCACGCGCCGTGCGCTCGCCGTCGGCGTCGCGATCAGCGGGTCGAGCGCGGGCGGGATCGTCTTTCCCATCATGCTCAATCGGTGCGTCTTCACGTTCTCGCGGCGGTTCGTCCTCGGCTCACGTACTGTACGTGTGCGCTCGCCCGCAGGCTGCTGCAGGACCCCAGTGTCGGCTTCGCGAACGCGGTACGTGCGAGTGGCGCGGTGGTCGGCGGATGTCTGGTCGTTGCGAACTGTCTCATGCGAACGAGACTCCCGCCGAAGCGCGGCGATGTCCACCGGAAGGGCGGGTCGAAGCGCGCGGCGAGGATAGAGACGTGGCGGGGCATGGTTTGGGACGGGGCGTATCTCTGGAGTGTATGCGGGTGGGTGCTTTCGTATTGGTGGTCGTAAATGGATGTGCTAATGGGCTCGATGATGTAGAGCATTCCTGACGAGCTTGGGCATTTATGTCCCGCGTGAGTGTCTTGCAGATGGTCATATGGGGGTATAAGCTTATGGCACGCCCTCGCCGTGCAGTATTCTACCTCCAGCTGTTCGCCGTCGACCACGGTGTCAGCTCGCATATTACGACCTACTCCGTACGTCGTTATCCCTCCTCGTATGATTACACATCTCATTCATCATTTCGAATGTACGTTCTCTAGCTCGCGATCCTCAACGCAGGCAGCACGCTCGGGCGGCTCCTCCCAACCTTCCTCGCGGACAAGGTCGGCGTGTACAACATGCTCGTCCCCGCCATGGTCGCATGTGCGGGGCTCATCTTCGCCATCTTCGGCGCGACGAACGGGCCGGGCGTCGTCCTCGTCGGGTCGATATTCGGGTTCGTGTCGGGCGCGTGTGAGTGTCCCTGCACGTACTATTCGGAAATCAGGCAACTGACGACGCGCTGTGTTTGTGATGCAGATATATCGCTGATTCCTACCCTGCTCGTACAGCTGTGTAGGAACATGGGAGAGCTCGGGTGCGCCCCCACGTCCTCGTCTCACTCTCTCGTCAGATCTGATGGTGCTCTCTCTTGGCACAGCGTGAAGATGGGGCTCGCATATTCAGTCGTGGCTGCCGCGAATTTGATCGGGAACCCCATCGCAGGCGCGCTGCTCGGCACAAATACGGGCGGGCCGCTGACGTGGTGGCGTGCTCTAGTGTTCACTGGGGTAAGCGGCGCTTTCTCCCTTCCGCTGCCGTCACGTTTTCTGATCGCGTCCGCTCTGATGCTTTGGATTGCAGTGCGTTGCGGCGGCGGGAAGTGCGTGTATGGGGGTGTCGAGGTCGCTATTCATCAAGGGGCGGGGGAGGCCCGGGCGGAAGGTCTGAGTTGTAGACTCCATGGCGATGCGATGTCGTGGTTCGTTCCAGTTGCGATCTTCCGTGCGGTCGGGCTCAGTTGGGGGCGGTGGAGGTGAGTGCGTGGGGAGTGGCCATGTGGGAGGGATGATCATGTGCTGATGTGCGCTGTTCAAGTTGGCGATTGGCTCGTGGCGCAAGAATTTGGGGTCGGATTCTATTCGATTAAATGATGGAAGAAGATCGCTCCAGGCCGGGCTTGGGCTCTTCGCCACGGACTATCTCATGGGAGAGAGCATGCCGAGTCACCGTGCTTGTGGGTCCGTGTAGGTGCTTTCGATCAGTGCCGGCGCCGGCGTCGACTGCAAGTACAATGGCCGCGTGCAGGTCTCGGGCCGGACGCCGCCTCGCTTCGTCATGCTCTGCCGACATGGTCTACCCTATTTCCGCGTCATCAAGCCTCGTCTCCGAACGAACACCGGAATCCCTTGTCATCGTCGCCGGATAACCAAGCTGTACAGTATACTTTCCACATGACCTAGAATCTCGCATGGCTCGCTCTCACCCACTCCCGATCCTCAATCTGCTGCAAGCTCCGCACGCCCTTTTGATATCTTTACCTGTCTGCAGCCGCATTTGCATTCTCATCCCCCCTTCGCATCTCTCGATCTGTGCCAGCATAGCACGCTCTCCTATCTATTCGCGCACCTCTGCACTAGCATCGATACCATCTCCCAGTCATCTCACTCAGGCCCCGAGCCCCCATTGCATCGTTGTGTAGCATCGGCACCTCCGTGACTTGCTAGCAATATCTACCATCTGTCTTCGATCTCAGCTTGTCTACCACATCGCACGTTCAGCACGTTGTACTGCATCTAATAGGACACTTCCCGCCCATAGTACTTCAGTACTGTAGTGATCATTGCATAGCCCCCACCTCGGATGTGCTATGGAGCCACCGTTGCGCACAACGTCTGTGACAATCCCTTGCCTGAAATTACAAGCCATATTGCAATCATGTAGTATCTATTGCATCTACTATACATGTCGAGTATCAAATCTTCGTTTGTGGCATGCAGGCCGCTACCCAAGATACGCATCTCGCCTAAACCGAAGCCCTTGAAGCCTTAGGCCTTACTGTTGAAGTGGCTATATGTGCAGGGAAACAAACAACCGCAAATAAACCCTCAGGTCCCCGGCTCAAACGCCCGGCCTGTTTCGATAGCAAACAACCTACGCAGGCTGCTAGCGGGATGAGTCCGGCTGCCACCAGTCGCCTACTAGTATCCATCTATTCTGGTAATGTAGGGGTCCGATCTAGTGACGTGGGGGAGAAGATAGCGGTGCGTGTCATCAGTGCGCCGTAACATTCGTACGTGTCCGAGTCCGACGTCACGATGCCTCTGATCACGTACCATGTTCGTAACTTGGGACCATGCAGGTGTTGCTGGCGTGCTGAAGTCACCATTGACCTGGATTTGGTCGTGTCTAGCATTGGTCTAGCCGCTCAAGACTAGCATCAACCGTGGCCACTGCTAGTGTATCCTCAAGTTATCGAGTCGACGAACTGCAACAGCCCCATGCCTACCCTGGTGCCTTCGAACACACCGACTCGAGCGCATTAAGACAGACAAGTGGCGATCCCAGCGCGCGGTACTGGCCTCCGGCCGACTCAAGACATCGCGTGACGAAGTGTGCCGAGGATTGGATGTACAGCGCGCTGTCTGTGTCTTGCACACCGGCTCTGGCTCCCGCGTCTCAAGACATGGATCCCAGCCCACGGTATCTACCGATCATGTCAGGACGCGAAGCGTTGCGGGGCTCGATGTCTCGGGACGTGGAGGGGCGCACCGGGTCGGGACGAACGCGACGAGCTCTGTCTCTTCATACGTCATCTGGCTTATGTACAGTGAGTAGCCACTCGGAGCTGATCGATCGCGGTGTGGGGCGTTGTGTGTCCCATCGTGCTCACAGATCTGGACCACAGCCGTACTCGGCAGTGCCACGAGTCGACCCGGAGGAGCTCTCTGGCCAAGCAGGAGGGCGGAGGACTTGGCAGCTGCCCCGGAGTCGCTGCGACCTGGCGATCCACCGTGTGGCGACACACGTAGAAACGACGTCTCACGATACACGTAGACTGATCCTCGTACGCCCTCCTCTGTCTACTAGTGCCGCCAGTCAACACTGACGCCGACCATCAGTCCGCGTGCGACGTCCGAGGCCGGAAGGCGCGGACAGGAGGCACACATACATCGGGGGGACGGGACGGGGCTCGCAAGCGGCCCGTGTCGAGCGCACGCACACGGATGGCGAACCGCCAGCGAGACGCACGCATACAGCGATGGTGCGGCCGGCTATATACGGAGATGGTGAGGGTGCGCGTGGATGTCGATGGGCGACGAGCTGACACCTAGCCTAAGCCTTCGGTGAGACCAACGAAGGGTGACCCAGGAACGTGATGACAGACGGGGACAAGACATGACGATACGGCCCTCGCTTCGTCTTCGCGGGACAAGGCTTGTTCTGACTACGGGCGGGCCGTGGGCGTGAGTGCATTTCTGTCGTTGGCAGCATCGGGGCTCATCGGCGATGTTGCAGGGTTGTGAGCGCGAGGGATTCACCACCGTCCGCGCTGGCGTATTCCACGTTCGGCCTGGATGGGACGGCGGGGTACCCGGGGTGAACCGCTACGCGGCCGGCGCTGCAAGGCAGCCAAAGCAGCCTAAGGCCCGGCTCGGAACAGTCGAAGTCAGGAGTAGCTCCGAGCGGAAGACGGGTCGCACAACTCGAGTAAGTCGCTTGCCTCTGCGCAAGCGTCCGTGCTTCAGAGGTGACCTTATGCTGAAAGCACTCTCTGTATGTTCGCGTTATAGAGTATTGCGTGTGCACTGCTATCGTCGAAATACATATAAGGGCAACCACAATACACTGAGACAAGCGGCAAAGACCCCAAAGTTCACTAAGTACGATCAAAGATGACCCAGACTCGAAAGAAGAATGTACATACGGCAGTTTGCGCACAAATACAGTACGTGACAGAATCAAGGAATTAACACAAGGGACGTTGAGACTCGGAGATGACGCGTATGGTCTAAGACTCATGGACAGCAACCGGTACGACCGCGACAAGTGGACAACAAAGGCAACAGCGAACGCAAGCATAGCTTATCAAGTGAACCGGACCGTGTAGCGTATCTACTGCACATCCTAGTCGAGCTCTGGCATTAACACGGCTACGAGCGAGGCTCTTCCGAGCCTATATCGCCCAGGCTGTCTGAGCTTTGCGTGCCCGACAAGTTCTCGCTGCGGCAAACTCATAGCACGGCTGATGTCTATACAGGATACACAATAAGAATTTGACCGTCCGCGTAATGGTGAGCCTCACCTGTGCGCACTGACACCGAGTATCTAGATGCTATCCAACGCAGGGCGAACGACAGCGCGATCGAACTCGGGGGAGTTGTCCGACCGAACCTCCGGGGTTCCGCTGTCCAGGCATGGTGGATCCACGATGAGTGATCCATCGGGAAGGTGGATCTGTATAACCCCACGAGATAGCCATGGGATGAAGAGGGGGACCACGAACGATTGGATGGACGTGCACAGTTCACAGGGTGTTGGCTTGGCATCGAACGGGCTCGTACCCAATGAGGGGCTACGAGGATGCCTGTGGGTGAATTGCAGGAGTACGCGCCCAGGGAGTAGGCTGGAAAATATCTCGTGACAGATTGCAGCGTGAAAAATGGTGATGTCCAAGGAAGTGGTCTCCATATCTGTGTCGAGGTTGACACCAGCGTCGACGCCTGGCTCTCGTAAGGAGAAACAAATGGACATGTGCTCCAGACACGGGCTCCTAAGCTGCGTGAACAGAGATAGGAGTGTCTTGTAGATCCATGATGTGCGCAGTGACGACGCGACAGTGAAGGTCACATCTAGACGTTCTAGTGCGGTATTGTACACGAGCGAGGGAGTAATACCCAGCTTGGTACGTTGTGACACATTAGTATGTAGCCTATAGCACGTAGGTATATACGGAACTCACCTGTGATTGTTCTTGATCGTATCGGCATCTGAAATCGCGAAGAACTGCCCCAGAATGTCGCAGCACCTTGTCGATGGCAGCTTGGAATTCGGGTCCGGGTACGTCCACGAGAACGATATCAAAAGTCCGCAGCTCGCAGCACCGCTTCGCGAACAGCTTGAAGAATACTGCAGCAAAGGCTGAAGACACCTCCCCAAGAAAGACATCGGTGAATGCTTTCATATCTTTTCCCACTCCATTCAACACGGCTTCGTCAGACGGAGGCTCCCATTCTGGCACTTTCCTACAGTATATCCTATGGAGTTCGGGGAAAGCACAGAAGAACTGCAGGAAATGTGAGAACGACAAGAATTGGGTCGTGTCCAGGATCAGGGTGTTGACGTTCGTGTAGAAGGCCAAGACATTGAGCACGCTTTGGTGAAACGACTCGATGTGAGCAGTCCCTGAGGCGTAGTCTCTGCTGACACATCCGGAAAGCTGCAGTGATTGGAGCTTCCGCTTTGCAGAGGGCAGGAGGTTCTCCCCTATACTATCGAGAGCCTGAGGTGCAGAATGGACCGTGATCGAGACGAGGGCGAAGTCTGTAAGCCCAGGCAGAGCATCAACAATAGTCCGGAGTACCTCGGCATGACGAAAGCAACATTGATAGAGAGTTAACGAAGTGACTGTCCCAAAGGAGTTGAGGTAGGTGAAAAAGCTTGTATGAGGTCTCGTTGTAACCCAGTCTAGCCGGAAGATACAGAGTTCCTCGACCTTCGAGAGAAGGCATCCGGACACACGCATAGAAAATGTATGCGCATACGGCTCTTCGGCGTTCTCATAAATGTAGAGTGATCGGAGTGATCGGCCATACGGTCGATTGACCTTGGACACAAGAATATGCCCAAGGTCGCCCAGGGCTCTCGTGCTTCGGATGGTCACGCTCCGAGAGAGATAACGCTTTGCAGCGTGATACCAGGCACAGCAGATGAGGCAGCATCTGGCGAGCTGTACGGGCTCGTCCCATAGAAAGTCGGCGATTAGTTCGATGATCTCGTGCGGCAGAGTCGGAGATGCATCACTGGGAGGGCATGAGCAACCACTTGAGAATGGTCAACGCAAACGGGGCCATACCTCGCATAGACAGCAAACCTGAAGTTGATCACGATGTATTTGGGTCCATCAGACATTATTCGTGCAAGTCGAAGGATATCTACCAGTATCAGGTCAAATCACAAGGCGAAGACGTATCGTGAAATAGAGCGCACCTCGTGGCTACGGCGCGATCGGGCGAAGACCGTCGAACGATGTGCAGCGAGCTGGCTATGGATCCCTACGGACAGTCCTCTGAACACGGATAAACGTCAATCTGCAATGCCTCAGCAACGCTGATTCTCACGTACCTTGGTAGGTTGACAACAACACCAGTAGTGGACCTGACAAACAGCGCAAGAGAGGGCGAAGGCAGGCAGTGTGGCGGTAGTCGCTAGGTAGGGCAGGGCGCAGGAGACGGAAGATGAGGACTTTGAACGATCCAAGGAGAACGGCGTCCCCGCGCAGAGCCCCCGCGTACACGTGTTCCAACGCTGTCTTCGAACAGCCTCATTTCGCCGAATGAGGGTGGTGCTCCGATGCATTACATCTGGCGAAACGCTCGCCGGGCCGACAATTCATCGACCCAGCTGTGGAAGGTACGATACCCTATGCACACAAGGACAACATGCGTACCATCCTTAGCAACAATTCTAGCGCGGCCCTGAGTCGTACCAGATAGTGCCGACTACTTCCCTGTACTGACCACGGAACAAACCCCTTGCCCCTGGACCGCGAATGATCAACGCCCGGTCGCGACAGACCTGAGTGGCGACGGATGTGACGTCTCACTCATCGGCTTGCGTACAGACGGAAGGAAGTGAGACAGATGGGCCACAGCGCCATCATCAACTCACAAACGCCGAAGGCCCTTCTTTGAGGAGACATTCGCAGGCAGTTTAAGACCTGTGGCGGAGTACTTGAAGGGATGAAAGTTTCAGTCAAATGTCGCATCCATTGCGAAGACTACGAACAAGTGCGACTATCCACCCTCCCACGCACATAATGCTCAGGGGCCAGGGGAGCAGCGGGGCTTCTGATGCGGAATGCCAGTCCGAACGAACGCTAGGACAAAATCATCAATACATGGTCCGATGTACTGAACGGCGGTCGCGAAGCGCGGAGAAAGAGATGACTGCATTATTGACCATTTTACTCACAAGTACAGCAAGGGGAACTATGAACTCCTCGCACGGAAGGACTCGGCGCCGCGGTTGTGGTAGCACGAGCAAGCCGCCGACGTCGGCATTCTGTGAGTGGTCATTGACTCCGTCGAGAAGAGACGCGGTGACTACACACGCATGTCAAAACGGCTTGAGGAACCAGTGAGCATGCTGATTTGTTATAGGGCATGATTGGCGTACGAGGGCATGGGAGGAAGGTTAGAGGTCGGGTAGTCTCATACCAAGACCCTCCACACGGCGCTAGAGAGGTCGGGCGCGCCGGGTTCAAATCACGTACACTCTCTGGGATATCGCATTGACGGACATGCTGAAGGGGTACCACTCCAGCCATGTATATTGGGCCGTTCAAACCAAGTACCTCGCTGCAATGCCCACCGGCCTATAGTCTTGGTCTCCCGTAGGCAAACCATACGTACAACCTCGTTGACGGAGGGGAGGACGGTTGTACTATCGTCTCGTCCGCAGACAACAGCCTGAGCGTGCCGAAAGAGGAGCATTCCAAGGTGCACGTTTCACATCCCGTCTGCGCGTTCCACACCAGAGATCCCGTTCAGGTTCATGTAGTCGGGGTGTGTCCGAGTCGAGGAGCAGCAAGTACTGTACGTACTTGACGGGAAATCCGAGTCGCATGCGTGACGAGGACGGATCCGGAGGCGCCAGCAAGGCTTGAGCAAGGCGCTCAACTTGTTCTCATGTCCAGGTCGCTCCGCCTCGCATGCCCTTCGCACACATACTTACAGTGACACACAATCTCGTCAGTGTCGAGTTGTTTGTCGAACAACCTTTGCGTTGGCACGACATCATCCAAGTACTGCCTGCGCCCCAAAACCCGCTATCTACTACATACAAACGATACCCACAGACTTACGAACACACATACCCGACAGGACTACCGGATCGTAAGTGGCGCATTATAATGCCCACTATTGTACGCACCGGCAGTCGCCGCGTCTTAGCACGTTTTGTTTGCTTGTGGCGGTTAATAAATGCAGAATTCATCATCATCATCACCAAGTACTGCCTCTCGTCGGACGCCTGTTCCAAGTTACACTCTTCATGCGCGTACAAGCCGGTTGCTCTGAACGACTTCCTCGACATCAAGCTGCGTGCCTGCGTACTTGAGGCGTGTCCGTAGTCCACGAAGCCTTCTGTGTGGCGACGCCGTTGCTGCACCACGATGGTACACAGCTTCAAGTGCAGAGTAAGGTTGGTGAGGAGCTTAGATCCTGTCTTCCACTTCGGGCCTTCTTGTCGTCGGTCAGTAGGCAATCCATCTCACGACACTACCTACACCGCTTTCACCGCTTTCTTCAAAGGTGTACCTACATCATATCCCGCGCTAAATGTCGCTCTGACGCGGAAACTGGTCAGTGCTGACGTCGAGTTCTCGCAACGATGGCGGATGAGTCCGAATGGATTGACATTCACTTCAGGCAACCTGCGTATGCTAGGTAAGGTCCGAGCCTCCTCCTCGACGACGCGCCAAGTCACTGACCGTACCGACGCAGCAACGTAGTTCCGACCTTCGCACAGGAGCTGATAGACATCATCGCCGACTACCTCTGGGACGAACCCGTGCAACTCGCGCGGTGCTGCCTCGTCTGCCGTGCGTGGTACTTCTCTGCAAGGCAGCATCTCCATCGGCGGACCCTCCAGAGCGCAAAGGACCTCGCCGACCTCGTGCGCATCCTCATGTCGAAGCAGAACAGAGGCTACGGGCACGCGCTGCATGACCTCGAGATCAAGGACGACCCCGCGAGGCCGTTCGCGCATACGTTTCCGATCCGCGTTCCGGCGAGCCTCTTGTCGCGGCTGGACGGCCTCGGCTTCTCGCAGCTCGATTGGACGAAGGCGCGGCCACATGTGCGCTTCTTCAAGCACCTCGCCTACTTTTCGACGGTCACCCGCTTGTCGCTCGTGGGGTGTTCCTTTCGCCGCGCTGACGAACTTCGGACCCTGATCAATACTCTTCCTAGTCTCAGTATGCTCCTTCTCGACTCCATTGCATTCCAGCCGGAGTCCCCGGACACTGCGCGGCTCCCCCGTCCATTTCAGCCAGACTTTGCGCGCAGTTCAACTCTGGTACGCAGCGGCCTGCGATTGCCCCGCGGGGACGTGCAGCGGACAACACCTCCCTCAAAGTATGCTCGACCTGCTGTGCTCGTACTCAGCCGTTCTTGACATCTCGCTTCGTCTGACCAAATTCCTGTCCCCCTCCCAGTTCCTCTCGTTCATCTGTGCATTCCCGGCGCTTCGCTCCCTGCACATAGAGGGCGATCTGCTGCCAGCGTAGGCAGGCAGTGAACCTCCGAGTCTCTCCGCCAAATCAATGGCTCTGCAGGCAAGAGAGACCACCGTCAAAGCCTGGGCGACGGTACACTTGTCCGAGGTCTCTTCCGACTTCGCTTCAATTTTCCTCGATGTGTTCGCGGATCGGTGTTGCGCGTTGAAGGAACTCTACGTGAATCTCGTGGACGCGCCCTCTCCTGCGTTGCAGAGGACCATTAGCAAGACTCTGCAAGAGTCGGGGGATGCGCTGGAAGAGTTTCTATGTGGATACTGGTCCGACGTGTTGATGCTCTCAGACGTGAGTACGTCGATTGCATTTACACCAGTCACCTTGATACTGACATGTTCGAACTTCGCACAGCCTGACCATGGTGGCCCTTTCCTCCCTCCGCTCACGTACAGCACCAGCCTACGTCGTCTTACGATGGACTTTTCCACGCCGTCGTCTCTGGGCATGGATACTAGGGACCCTGCTCACCCTGTTCTCGCAAACGGAGAGCCCACGCCTGGAGCACGCCCACATCGGTTTCTCGTCGTACCACAGCATTGACTCCACCACACACATGTTGGCAGACATCGCGGAAACCGTCTCCGCCTTCCGTGCTGTACTCTCTCGCGCCGTGTTCGCCGAGCTACCTCCTGCCGCCGTGACCGTCTCCGTCCGAATCGTCGCCGCCTCGCACTGGGATGAAGACGACCCGCTGAGCCTTGCTAGTATCGACGTGACGCTCCGCGCGTCATCCGCTACGACCGAGTCCTTCATTGTGCCTCTCTTCAGGCCGTGGTTGGCTCGCGGAGTTGTGGTGCTCGAGCTTCCGGACGGATCGTGCATCTCAGAGTGTCCGCCGCAGGAGGGAGACCAGCCTCTGGGGGAGAGCGCATCCGTGTCTTCCGCGGCCCCTCCACTCCTAGTCTTCGCCGCGTATGCGATCGCTTCATTGCTCGTCGCCGCATACGCTTTCGTCTTATCATCTGCAGGCTCGTACGTCCGCGTGCGCGTATCTGGCTGGTGGCGACGTTGCTAAGTCGGGTTCGGGATGCAACCCCGAGTTAGAGCGCATACAAAGGCACTGTGCATTTGATTTGATTTACAGTAGCTAAGCAAACCTGTATGCGTGCCGTAACACTCTCTCATGAGGGTATGGACAGGCCATAGTGTGCGGTGGTGATCGTATTTGACGTGGGTTGCTCGCGTGTCCGTACTTCTCTAAGTTATCCGGATTTTGTTGGTATACCACTGTCCACACTGCATACTACGCCATGGATGCTGCAGGCGCACGCAAGCAAGATCATTGCTCGGAATCACAACAGGACTGCTACCCAGACACATGTACACACCGAGGGACGGCCGAGAAGGTGGTGTAGACGACCTGCATGAACCTGGTCGACGCAGGAAGGTCGATAACAGTAGCTCATCCGCTGAGATGCAGAATCGTCGTACGACACCCGTGAGGTGCCGATTAGCCGTTCGTGCATCTGTGGTCCAGCGCCCTGATCAAATCGAAGTGAGGCACATGCATTACCCGCTGACCGCAGTCGTCCAAAGGGAAATCCTGCGGTTCAAACACGTGAGTCTGAACAGTGGAACACGGTACCGTAGAACTGATGAAGGGGGTATTGTCGAAGTGCCTCCTTCGAGGGCTCCAGGAGACCTGGAAGGATGGGAGTCATACATGCATGGGACGCCCCATTCCCAGGTTTTTCCAGTTCCCGCGCCCTTGCTGAACGGCCCCGTCGCGGCGCGCTGCGTCCAGAGGGGAGAGATTCCCATCTCTGAATGAGGAACGACACCGATCGACCAGATCGCACACGAGGAGACACGGTCTCATTGGGCAAACCCGGTGACCGCAACAAGTGGTCGGTTACGTGTCCTCCTGGAGGAGAGACGGCGATCGGAGGCGTCAGCAAGTGAACGAGGGGACAACGAACCTCCTTGTACAACCCGGGGGTAGCCGGTCGTGGCCCGAGGTCGTGTATGAGAGAGAAGAACACGAGACACGAGCGCGAGGACGAAAAGCAGTGTCCATTCAAGGTAAGTTACAATACATGCGAGGATGCTTATTGGACTACGTATGATGCGTTAATCATCACGTCGCCGTGTGTCATAGGTGTCGTCCGCGAGATTCGCCTGAAGACCTGTGTACTAGCAGCGTGAAAACCCACGCACGAGCACCACGTCCTGATCACAGCGCGATGATGAGGTCCTATCTTCAGCCTCGTCCTTCTCGCCGCATGCCATCCCGTGAGGCTATACCGCATCGACGACTCCAGGTCGTCTGAAGACCCTTTCCCCACTTCGCTCTGAGCAGCCCTGCTGGAATTATTCGTTCAATCTGAGGTATGAAACGTCGCATGACACAGCAGTTGGCTCACATTTGTCTTCGTGCCCAGGTACGACTCTCGAGACGACGGCTCGTTCCCGCTCGAACATCAAAGTCTCACTTGAATCTATCCCTCCATCAGCCTGTCGCATTTCTCAGTGCGTTGGTCCATAGCGCAATGGATACGGGCGGAGCGAGGGTGTCCGCAACTGCGAACCGAGCGTAGAACACTTCCAGGTTACGAGATCAGGTCCTGGGGCCCTACTTCATGTACATGGCATTCCGACCACGTAGATATTGGGGTACCAACGGTATACGATGTGACCCGGTCTGCGTGAAGACAGAAGAGCTGCGTCAGGCTCACCGCGAATGTGCATGCCAGTAATGTGAAGCTGATTGGACAAACCTTGCAGTTGAACACAGCCGCGGTCCATTTCTTTTGCACATACACGGGTGTATTGAGATCTCGAAGCCAAGGGGTGAGAAAATGCGATAGAAAGGCGAAAACGAATGACGTAGCATCATACCCACACGCGGCAAACGTCTATTGCATGTTAGCTGTACAGCATGACACTAATCGTTGTCGTGCTCTGGAAAGGACCCATCCATCCCGCCCACGCGTACAGTGCTTCTGTACCGTGTCAGTATGTATGCGGCACTGGGTAGGAGTTTTGACCCGACCTGCAAGAGACGACTCGGGGTCTGACTAGCAACGGAGATTTGATGCAGAAACCGAGTCCCAAGGAGCGAAAGGAACTCACCACACGGCGTTAGCTGGAGTACGAACGCAGAGAAGCTAAGTAGGCGGAAGGGATGCTGCAACAACCCGAGAGGAACGGGTGCGGCAATGGGGACCGTTCGCGGTATCCGGAGAGAGGTGCGCTACAAAATCCTACATTCTGAGGCAAATACGTCGAGACCAGTGAATGTTACTCACGAAGCAAAGCGTGACGGTATCACTGTGTCTCCTTCGGCGTCGAGTCTACATGACAGCGAGCAAGCGTGCGTCAGGCAAACGGTCCAATGAATCAACATAAGAGCTAGTACTCGAGCTCACCGAAGGCTGAGACGTATGCGTCAAAGTCTGGGAGACAGTGGTCGTTGTGTGGCCTCAGTTAGTCTCATCGTGGCTGCCAGGTACAGCTGCCCAAGCTCTCGGGCCTCGATGAATGTATGGCTAACTCACCAGCGACCACCATGCGCAACACCGACTACCGCGTCCCCGCCGCCTTCAAATTGTCTGGATCTGTTGCGTCAACGACACATCCGCTGAGTGCCTCCAGTCCCACAACGTCGTCTTCTCCGGCTTGCGCTATCCGTCGCCACGAAGTGTCTCGAGGGCCGTCAGAGGGAGGACAGAGACAGTAGAGATAAGGTACGCTGTCGATGAGTCCGGACAGCTGGACTGCAACCTCAGTGCAACGAATGGGAGATGGCAGGACCCAGGTGCCAGCTCCACAACAAACCTGACATGGTATCTGAACACGGGATATGGTACGGGATATCCAAAAATATATTTTGAATATCCCGTTCGGGGATATTGTGATCGGAGATATGGAAAGTCTGGATGCTCAAAGTATCCCGAGATGGAATACTTTGAATTTCCCCACATAGTATCGCAGGCCGGGATATGGTGAGGGATGTTTAGAATATCTCTGGCCACTATGACAATGATGTCCATTTCCGTCTACCCATCGTCCTAACCACGTTGCTTGTTTTCTATTGTCCAGTGTCATGCGCGGTCACGGACATGTCACGCCGCAGGCCCGAGCTGCTACTTACCGTAAAAGGTAACTTTGGCTCCCTGCCGCCGCGGCGAGTCGCGGTACGGTGTCGCGTCGCGGTGTGGTGCATCGCGTCGCGTCGCGGTACGGTGCGTCGCGTCGCGTCGCGGTACAGTGTGTCGCGTCGTGTCATGGCATGGCATGGCGCGTCACGTCACGGTACGGCGCGTCATGTCATGTCATGGCACGGTACGGTGTGGCGTGGCATGTCACGGTACGGCGTGTCATGGCACGGCATGGCACGGCGCGGCGTGTCATGGCATGGTACGGTACGGTATGGCACGGTACGGCGTGTCATGGCACGGTACGGCGCGTCGTGTCATGGCACGGTACGGTGCGTCATGGCATGGCACGGCGCGTCGTGTCACGGTATGGCATGGCACGGCGCGTCATGTCACGGTATGGCATGGCATGGCACGGCGCGGTACGGTACGGCGTGCCGTGTCATGGCACAGTGCGAGCATGGTGCTTATGTCATGCCACTGAAGTAAATTGTACCCTACATACATTATTGAGGCTCAGGCTGTACCTAACGCCAATACAATACCTGTTCAACTCAGGCTGTCACAGTACAATGCAAGAATAATTTGATTGTAATAAAGCGACATGAGCGAAGTATATGTACCATTATCCATACCATCATGCCATGACACGGCACGCCGTACCGTACCGCGCCGTGCCATGCCATGCCATACCGTGACATGACGCGCCGTGCCATGCCATACCGTGACACGACGCGCCGTGCCATGCCATGACGCACCGTACCGTGCCATGACACGACGCGCCGTACCGTGCCATGACACGCCGTACCGTGCCATACCGTACCGTACCATGCCATGACACGCCGCGCCGTGCCATGCCGTGCCATGACACGCCGTACCGTGACATGCCACGCCACACCGTACCGTGCCATGACATGACATGACGCGCCGTACCGTGACGTGACGCGCCATGCCATGCCATGACACGACGCGACACACTGTACCGCGACGCGACGCGACGCACCGTACCGCGACGCGACGCGATGCACCACACCGCGACGCGACACCGTACCGCGACTCGCCGCGGCGGCAGGGAGCCAAAGTTACCTTTTACGGTAAGTAGCAGCTCGGGCCTGCGGCGTGACATGTCCGTGACCGCGCATGACACTGGACAATAGAAAACAAGCAACGTGGTTAGGACGATGGGTAGACGGAAATGGACATCATTGTCATAGTGGCCAGAGATATTCTAAACATCCCTCACCATATCCCGGCCTGTGATACTATGTGGGGAAATTCAAAGTATTCCATCTCGGGATACTTTGAGCATCCAGACTTTCCATATCTCCGATCACAATATCCCCGAACGGGATATTCAAAATATATTTTTGGATATCCCGTACCATATCCCGTGTTCAGATACCATGTCAGGTTTGTTGTGCTCGCCGGTCGCCTGCGGGCGTCGGCACGTGAGCGCGTCGCGTCTCGTTAGGCGCTTCGAGGCGCGTCCGACCGTCGCCCAACCGTCGCCCGAGCTCAGGTAGTAGGCTGCAAGACTGCCTCCTCGTCGTCCACTCCGTCATGACGCGTCTGCGACCTCAACACCACGTTCACTGCGATTGACTGTGACTACAGCGTGCTGCTACCGCTGCCGACGTCCCGCCCTCGCTGCCCCGCTGTGCCTGCACATAGCCGACGGCCTCTGCCTCCGCCTCGCTGTTCACCAGCACCCTTTAGTCAAGCACGACACCCGTTCTGACGGCTCAGCACCGCCATGTCTGTCTGCCACGCCGCACTACGCTTGTCTCTCACGCGTACACAACTGCTCACGACATAAACGCGACCATGGACCTGGCCTCGTCAGGGCCCGCCTGCCGCTGTTTCCCCGGCACCCTGATTCCAGCCCACGACACGGTCCCTCCCGCGCCCAGACTTGGTCACCATCCAGCAGCACGTCCCAGGTCTCCTCGACAAGCCCGTGTCAGCCGTTGCCTTGGACGTCTGGTGTCTCGCCAGTACCGCCGCGTGCGACTCCGACCACGACATCCTCTGGACACGCTCCCAGCAATCTGAGCGTGAACCGCGTCTGCTACGTACATCGCTGGGCTCTGTGCCGTCCTACAGGTAAGTCCCCGCCCCCTCGACTCTCTCCGGCTATTCCCGCCCCCAACCACCCACGCGTCTTCGATGTCGGCCACCCCGCCTCGCAAGTCGTTCGTCACATCCTATCGATACGCGATGACCCTGCACCGCATGGTACACTCCCGCCACTACGCTACCCACCGTTCTGCGTGGATGCGGGGCGGAACTGTGTGCGTCCGTGCTGCTGATCGTACGCGTCGCTCCCTAGCATCTTGCTGGTGGTCTGCGGGTCCGGATGGCAGTTCGCACGTGTCATGACAAGGACGCGTCCGTCACCCCGGGGCGGCGCCGATGCGAGGGGTGTTAGTGCGGGCAGACACTCAGCGAGGCTGGGATAACGCATCCGCCTAGGGCTCTGTGGTATCATACAGAGCTGGTAAACCTCGAACTGGGTCGAATCTCAACTAGAAGATTCGCCACGGCGATCCGAGCATCGAGCTTCTTGTGCACAGGCGTACGGGTCCGGTCCACGACGTTGGTCAGCCCACCCTCATCGCCTGAAATCTCCCCTCCGCCGCGCGGGACTACCCGCCCGACGTGGTCGGACTCGCGCATGGGCTCCGGAAGGCATAGGACACGACGTACCGCATCAACCAGACAATCAATCCGCGAATCAGCGGACGGTGGGCCGTAGTGACCAGCTCGGGACGTCCCTTTTATCGGGTGCAAGCCACGGCCGGTAGGCCTCCAACGGCATCTTGGCGCGTTGCAGAGCGGATGGTCCGTGGAGGGCTAGATACCGGTGTCATCCGAGGGTACGATGGTGGTCGTACGCGCAGTGTCATCGCTGGACAAACAAGACCGTCTGCCTCAGTGCGACGTCACGATAGGCCGTCGGTACTCACCGTGTAGCCATATCGAAATAGACGGATATGCTCTTACTGCAAGTCAACGTCTGCCCGAGCATCAACGGAGCGCCGACTCGGGCAGCAGGGAACGGGGTGACTGCTACCTTTACGCTAAGAGACCTCTCTGTATGTTCGCGTGATAGGGTATTGCGTGTGCTACCGTCTGATTCGATCCAAGGGTATTGGCATCACGATACATTGAGACGAGGCAAGAAGTTTTGCTAAGTACGATCCGAGGTGACCCAGACTCGAAAGCAGATTGTACATGCGGGGGTTTGCGCACAGTAGTACGAGATGGTGTCACAAGGGATGAGAGACGGCCACGCGCTGGGGACGGAGACCAGTACGGGTGAGGACTGCTACAAGTAAACAACAAAGAGTTGAGTCGAATGAACCGTGTAGCGTATCCATTGCACATCACCCTGGTCGAGCACTGGCAGGCCATATAGGCATAAGTTTGTACAAGATCCCTGTAGTGAGCACAGAGTGATCATACATAAACTCCAGTGCTTACCTGCAGCCATGAGCTACCACTCGTTCATGTATGAGCGAGGCGCCGTCATGTATGAACGAGGCGCCGTCGGTCGTTACCTGATATGGCAGCTACCCCGGGGCAGCCCGGCCCCTTCGTCCCCGGCGGGGCGGTACCACTGGCGCGCGATGCCAGCCTACCCCATTTGGACACACATCGGGGTCAGCGCATCTGAGATCACATACGATCTCGGATCCCCTGCGCCGCCCGCTGCGTGGCGTCAGTTTCGGCCAAGCCCGGAAGCCCGCAATGAGCGGCGAGCGCTTCCACCCGCCGTCTTTGCGACCTCCACCCCAGTGAAAACACCGAATTTTGAGAGCGGTCCATATAGATCTTGTCGCTCTCCTCACTAATGCTGTCGATTGCTGTCGACGCGCGCGCACATTAGACGCGGGGACGATTCCCACACTGGTGGGCGACTGCTCTCTGCGTGTTCCGGCTGGAAGTGTTCGATGCACATTCTCTTGGTATCGTTTGCTGTCGTTTGCTTCCGAATATCGCACTCCGTTGTGGTTGTGCCCAAGTTGTGCCCGTGCACTCACATGCACTTGCCGGTCGAACCTACCGCGCGCCGCAGCCGTATATGGCAGTAAGTTACATAAGCATGCACTCTCCCGAACGAAAGTCAATTATCCTCCTTGTTTACTCCATCCTCCTCTCACAAACACATCATGTGATGATTGTTATAGGTATAAAGTATCTGTAGAAACCTTTGAAACAGATGAAGTGTGCGAGGACAAAACATAGCAGCCATAAGCTTCATCGCATCCAGCGGCCAGCGTGGCACGTGACTTAAGACTTTGGCTGCGAGTGCGTCTACCGTCTTGTAACAACATCCTCCTCGTCTTCCTGCCTAGTTGCCACGCTCCCTCTTTACGTGTCTGCAGATCTCCCGCGCTGTCTGCTCTCATGTCGAGCTCAACATCAGCTGCAGCAATTGCTGCTTCTCAACCTACCAACCCGAGTCAAGAAGATCGCTTCTTCTGTGGTTGCACGAACTGCTTGCGGAAGAACAACTGCTGGCGAACACGAGCGACCTGGTACCGGCACGAACGACAGCGCAAATCTGATATTCAAGCGGGGCGCATCCCACCTCTGGACCCTACGCTAAGGGTTCCGACTCGATTTCCGCGTGCAAAGCGCACCCGTGGCGAAGACCTTGAGGGCGCCGATGAAAGGGGAAAGCGTGTGCGGAGTACGATTCAAGCCGAGGATATTGATGCAGAGACTGCAACGGCGGACACGGAACAGCATCGCGCAGGTGCCGTGTATGAAGCCGGGGCAGATGGGGAGAGCAGGGAGGGGGACTCGAGACTGATACCGGTACACATATTGACATGTATTCACCGTGAGTTGCGCTGACTCCTGCCTAGAGCAATGCAGGGCATGAGGATAGCCTCGAGCCTCCACCTGGGGCTACCGACACTGGATCCTTGGACATGGCCCAGGACGTTTGTGCAGAGCTGCCGTCCGAGCTGCCATCTGAGCAGCAGGATCTGTCGGAGTCACAAAACATCGCTGGCATGACAGCTCAGACCGACGCGGCGAGCCCGAGTGGACAGCAAGGTCCCTCGGCCACTACGAGTCATCTGGACAGTACCTATGTTGCTGAAGCCGGTCCAGACGTGCCCTCCCTTATGTCGAGTTCTCGTGTGCCTGTCGTCGATACAGCCCTCAAATTCATTCATTCGTTAAACTCAGACCCTTGCGCGGCAGACGAGAAGCTCGACGATGAGACGAGACGGCGGCTACGAGACCCTCTTACCACAGTGCCGACACTCACACCAGACGAACGACTTTCCATACGTCTGTTCCTCGCTGACACTGATGGCTCCGAAAAGATTTACAACGAGACGCGCGCTGCAATCACGGAGCGATTCCCCGAGGCTGATGTCCTGTCGCACCATCTTGTCAAGAAGAAGGTTGCAGAGCTGACGGGTGTCGTATCGATACTGGAGGACATGTGCCCGAATAGCTGCCTCGCGTACACTGGGCCCTACGCAGCCCTGGAGACGTGCCCACACTGTGGAGAGCCTCGGTACGATGCTGTGGCGGCTGCGCGCAATATCAAGAAAGCACACCAGCAGTTTAATACCTTTCCGATTGGTCCGCAGATCCAAGCCCGGTATCGCTCACCGTCAGGCGCGGACGATATGCAGTACCGGAGAAGTGTCATGGCGGATATCTTGGAGGAGCTGCGGACATCGGGACACCTCAATGGTGTCGAAGATATCCCATACGGATCCGACTTCTGGGATGCATACCAGCGGGGCGAAATCCTCCCGGAGGACACTTGTTTGCTATTCTCCATGGATGGTGCACAGCTCTATGAACACAAGGCATCGAATTGCTGGATATACATATGGATCCTCGTTGACGTAGCCCCCGACAAGCGCTATAAGAAGAAGTACGTTCTCATGGGTGCGATCATACCTGGTCCGAACAAACCCAAAAATTCCGACTCATACCTCTTCACTGGGCTTCATCACGTTGTATCGTTACAACGCGACCCCTTGATTGTATGGGATGCTCGTCAGAAGAAGTCTTTCCGCTCGCGCCCATGGATCTTCCTTGTGGAGGCAGATGCAGTCGGTGCACCTGATCTGACAGGCTATGTCGGACATCATGGAAAGAAAGGCTGTCGGAATGGATGTGGCCGCAAGGGGTGGAGGAAGCCTGGAGCTCCGCACTATTATGCGGTCTGTCGCAAGCCTGACAACTATAATGAGCGCGGATGCGATGACGATGACTACGAGCCATCGGACTTACCACCTGCTTCGTCGCAGCAGTACAAGGAGGACCTCCAATACCTACAAGAATTCACATCAGTCACGAACTACGATGCACGACGCCTCGAGACGGGTTTATCGAAGCCCAGTATCTTCCTTGGTATGCCATCATCTTGTCGTCTTCCAATTCCGCGGCTCTTTCCTGGCGATATCATGCATGCATGTGGTATCAATGTACCAGACCTTATCCAGAAGCTCTTCCGTGGCACGCTCGATTGCGATACGAAGAATGGGGATAACAAAGCATCTTGGGATTGGGCTGTCCTAGTCGGGGATGTCTGGAAGACGCATGGCGAAGCTGTTGCGACCGCGCGCCAGTACCTCCCAGGATCCTTTGGACGTCCACCGCGCAATCCTGCGGAGAAGATCTCCAGTGGGTACAAGTGCTGGGAATTTCTCCACTGGATGTATGGCATGCTCCCTGCCCTACTTTACGGTGTACTACCCGAGGCCTACTGGAAACATTTCTGCAAGCTCGTTGCAGGTGTCCGGATTGTTTTTCAGCGACGGACAATGCGTGCAGAGCGCGAGTACGCGCACACGATGATTAGTGACTTCATCTACGAATTTGAAAAGCTGTACGTCCAGCGCAAGATCTCACGTATGCACTTCTTGCCACAGTGTCTGCATGCCATCCTCCATCATCCTACCGAATTCGAACGCATTGGGCCACTCATATGTTCATCTCAGTTCACGATGGAAAGGACTATAGGCGATCTCGGCGGCGAGATACGACAACCTTCAAATGTGTTCGCTAACCTCGCACAGCGTGCTCTGCGACGCGCTCAAGTCAACGGACTGAAGGCCATGTTCCCGGACCTCGATCCTGACGAACACGGTCCTTCTAACCGTGTTCCTATCTGTGATCTAGGTGGTGGATATAGCTTGCTACATCCACGCGAAGATCACCCTCGCCTAGTTCGCCAATGTGAAGCTCGTGCGATCATGCAATACCTTCGCCGCTACACGGTGGTCGAGAACCTGGACGAAGACGAAGATGAAGTTCATGTCCAGCGGTGGGCTCGCTGCCGTATTCCGAATGGTCAAATCTGCCGTAGTTCTTGGAAGGAGGTCCCGAACCATGTCACACGAATCTCGCGGAATGTAAAGGTAGCCTCTAGTAATCATTCTGTCCGATTGCATTTCTAAGCTGAAGCTCTACAGTACAGAACAGCATCCAAGATCAGCTATGGCGAAGTACTGTATTATTTCCAGGTCAAGACAGTCGATGTGCGCTGCAAAACACTTGCTCTTGTTGCTCAATATGGATCACCAAATCGTCGCTTACTCGAGATGTCCTCTGGGGTTGTATGGGCCTGCCATGCGGGAGGTGATAATGCACTTACAGTCATTGATGTCAAGAACATCATAGCATGTTCAGCGATGATACCATTCTCGCCACCAGGCTTCGATGTTTCTGACACAAACAAGGTATATTTTGCAATGGACAAGATGGGCGTGGAGATGGATGTACTGGGTGGTCTTAGCAGCACTGACACATATAATATGGACGAAGATGAGGATATGTAGTCGTAGAAGTAGCTAGTCATATACAATTGTGTCAGTCGGATTCAGGAAGCCCGAGCAGAGCAAGCGAGGTACGGTATACTAAATTAGGCGCTCTGTACTTGTGTTGTGGCGTCGTCTCTGAGTCGACCTGCCGGCGACAGCCACGACGTAGGTTGCTGTGGCAGAGAACAATATCTACGTTGCTGGTGCTCTCTGCTGCACATCTCATGCCTCCGCTCTTTACTCCAGACTATGGATTTGGCACCGAGTATGCAGGAACATTCTTAGGCTCCTCGTCGCCGCTCTCCTCTGGCACCGGCCTCAGCTTAGAAGTCGACTACAACGATCCTTTCACGCCGCCTCCCCGACGCGCAAGCAGTACACTACCTAATGGAAACATATTGGAGCCACACTCATTTGTACAAGTACGTGCCACCATGCTTTGGAATACCGGATTGCACTAATCTAGCCATCGTCTGAATGTTGTGACATGTCAGACCAACCCTGCAAGCTTCGGTGCACATAGCCTTAATGAACACAATTTTCAAGTATATATGTCACAGGCTGGCCACGATATGTTATTGCGTGCGCAAAACCGCACGTATCAGATGCGGCTGCAGCAGATCGAACGCCTTAATACTGAGAACCAGGAATTATTAATCTTCAAGTTTGTTCTTTCCTGCACGGTGTATGCTTCTCGTTGTACTAATTACGAACCTATTTGATGTCCAATAGGAAGTTATATAACAACATCATCGAGCGAATCCCATCACTTATCGGCATGGCTGCGCATGCTACGCCAGCTACCACCGGGTCCAATCATGCCCATACAACGCCGCCCACACCAGGAGTAGCTCCGTGGGCGAACTCCCGAGTCACTCTTGGTCTTGGGCTCCAGCTACCCTGCCCACCACCTTTGCCACCTGCAATTCACTACTGGACACGAGCCGACTGGACTGCCCGTGACAAGACGAAGGCAGGGAAGCAGGGACCCCAGCCGGAAGATCAGAACGTAGCACAGCACTATATGGAGGATGAGAATGGAGAGCCAGTATCAGGATATGTGGCGAAACAGGCGCGTACGATGCTCCAAGCATTGTTTCACTCACTCCATTGGAGTGGCCAGGCAGCCCCGTCGTCTCAGACTCTCTCGCATGAAGCCCGTGTATACCTCCACGTCTCCTTGTCGACACACTTCCCTATGCTCCTTTACTGCGTCGGTGGCACCTGGAAGATCGACCACTTCATTAGCCAGCATTATCCCGGGTTCTACAGGAGGCATGTCCTCAACAAAGGGTGCCCAAGCGAGCTTGATCTGAAGCAGGAGCCCACCGAGGAGAAGTTCGACGATGACAACGACAAGTCGGACGCCGAAGCCGCGATCCCTGCCACTCCTGTCAAACCCGTCAAACGTCCTGCCAGAGGACATGGCGACAAGCACCGGCGGCGCAAGAAGGCCCGAGATAACGCGCCAGTTACCATCGACCTTGCTGGCTCGGACGGCGATGTTCCTATGGGTGCACCGGCTCAGGCTGACTTGGCAGCTCCTGCGAGTCCTGCGAGCAATATCGAAGTCTCGGCATCAGCGACACCGGGCAACATTGCGACATCTAGTACCACGGCTTGCGCTCCCCTGGTGCCCGCCTCAATGTCTATTGCCCACCCCTACCCTCAGATCACTCCCGACATGCACTCTTGTACTGCAGATGATGGCGCCATCCGTGTTGTTGAGACAGACACCGCTGACACGTCGCGGTCTCGCGTTCGATCCGACTCGGCCCTGAGTTACGTTGACAGCCTCCCACAACCTCACGCCACTGCCACCCCAGGAAGTATGCCTGTTCAGGCTGCTGCGACAGTGGCAGCGAGTACCACTCATGTCAACAAGGTGGTCCATCCGGATCATAGCTTGCTGCCGACTCGGACTCTCCCGGGTCACAGCAGCTCTGAGGCGGTCGTGACAACGAACGGTCGTGAAGCCGCGATAAGCGAGGAGATGCGCGAGATGGACACTAGTACGACCCACACCCTACCATCTGAGTGTGTTCCCAGGCTAACCTGGCCTCGCGTAGATACTCAGGCCACCGACATGCTTCCGGTCAGCCTCGAAGTCGAGAGCAACACGGTGCCCGGAAACACACCTACATCTCGCGGCGTCCCCGAGCCATCGATCGCCAATCCTGTTGTGATGGCGCCGAGCACAGCTACTCGCATGGACTTGAACGCGTCGGAGACAGATACTTCGACTCACATTGGCGCCTTCGACCAGTCGACCTCAGCAACTCATGGTGTCAGCCACCCTCCGCCTCCTGCTCCTCGTACTGCGCTAGTTTCGAGTCACGTCAGTGATCCACAGAGGGCCAATCCGGATGACGTGTGCTCCCAGGCCCCAAATCTCGGCAGCAGCACTATACCGGATCCTACATTGTCCAGCACCCCAGTGCCAGCTCCCACTAATAGTTCGCAGATCTCTGCGACTCGGAACACATTTGTACCTCCGCCAAGACCTATGTAAGCTGCCCCCGAGGCGTGTCGCAATGTCTTTACTGACTACAATTCCGAGTAGGCCAGTTTCCCGTAGGGCTAGGAGCCCTATTAGGCAATTGCCTGATACCTCCGACTCGGTGCCCGTGGCCGCCGAACGCGATCCTGCGTTACAATCACACGATACACCGCAGCCAGCTATGGCGACTTCTGGGACAGACGAGCAGGCTTCGACGTCGAACGAGGCTGTAAAAGCGTCTACCGAACTGAGGTCTACGATCAATGAGAAGTTTGTCCACTTACTGTCCTGCCGTCTTCCTGTTGTGCTGACAATGATGATCATTGATCTCTATAGACAGGTCCATCTGGCGAAGTATATCCAAGTTCACGGCGAGGATGCACTCCTTTGCGATTGGCGCGAGGCATACAAGAATGACCGGAAGGACCAGACGAAGCTCGCGGTGAGACCGATGTGTCATTGAGTCATAGAATGTGTTGTCATTGCTCACCCTGGGTTGTGTAGGCTTTAAGAAAGGAGACTGAGGCAGCAAAGGCGAAGGTGCGTGTACTACATCCGTCTTCGATGATGTTGATCTCAACAAATTGCCTCGGCGCAGCGCACGAATGCAAAGGGCAAGGCGAAGGCTCGCTGATTCGCGCCAATGCCAGTGGATTGATCTACGAAGACGCGCATTTCGCAGTGAGCTACGAACTAATACTTTAACTAATGGGCATGGGTTCCTGTAGCTCGATGCTACTCGCCGCTCGATGCTACTAGTAGTATATGATGCTGTAGTTTGTCACACTGCTACGGATTGCTGAATATATGCCATTCGATGGGATTATATGTTGCTCGAGGAGCACAATCTGGGATCAGTTCTATGACAATCTACCAGAATTGTTGGCTAGGTACTACTCAAATCGACACCGAACGATAGCTACATCAATATGAGCCGTCTTCTGTCTGTCGTGAGCGAACAACTCAGAATTTGTGACTGACGTCGACCACAATCTATGGAAGTCGACATCATCCGATGTTTGTCTCATTTTGGTTTTGATGTCGATTTTGGTCGAACACCAGCAGTCTGACACCAGACAATCCACACGGATCACTCTGAAACTTTGGCGTTTTCACTGGGCCTCCACCATTCCCGCGTCGGTCACCGGCGTCGTCGGAGCACAGGGCGCACGACGATGGTGAACATGCAGGGCCAATGCCCCGCATGCAGATGCAGCCGACGAACGGGCAGCGGGTGTGACAGCGAAGGGCGAGGGTGAGTGTACACACACACGAGCGAACGAGCTGACCACGGCCACAGGATGCGGTGACGTGCAGAACAACCCGCACGTCGACCGCGAGCACGCAGGGCTCATGTCTCGCGTGCAAACACAGCCGACGGGCGGACCACGGGCACGGGTGCGAGGGCGGGTGGGTGCGAGGGCAGGTGGGTGCGAGGGAGGGTGGGTGCGAGGGCGTGCAGGCGGACAGGTGGATGGGCGGGCGAGCACACGGTCAGCTACACGGGCAGACAAGGGGACGGGTGGATGCGCGGATGCGCGGATGGGTAGGACAGTGGGCAGACAGGTAAGCAGGCAGGCGACAGCACATGTCCACTGCGAGCGCGCTGAGCGAATGCCCAGTACGCAGACGCAGCCGACAACTGCAGACGCAGGCACTCAAGCTGATAAAGAGCAGGAGGGCGGACGGTTGAGTGGGCGGGCGGACGAGCGGCGGGTGGACGAGCAAGCGGACGGATGGACCAGCGGGCAGGCGGATCAGCGGCGGGAGGACCAGCGGGCAGCCGGCGAGCGGCAGGTGGACGAGCCGGTGAGCAGACTGATACGTTGACAAGCAGACAAGCGGGCGAGCGGGTGAGTAGACGGACAAGCAGGTGAACGGGAAAGTGCGAGTGCGAGACTGCGAGAGGGCGCGAGGGCGAGAGGGTAAGCAGGCGGACACAGAGTGCGGACCAGCACCACACGCACGGCGACCGCGAGCGTGCAGGGCAATTGCTCCGCACGCAAGCATGGCCGACGAACGGAAGGCGGGCGCGTCAGTGATAAGTGACCGCAATGATGGGCAGGGCCGGGGCGCGCAACGCACACCAACTGCGCCGGGCAACTGCCCTACTGCCCCTGCACGCAGATACGGCCAAGATGTCACTAAATAGAGACCTTGTAATGGTAGTAATAACATTGTATTCTATGCATATACAGTACCCACCGCCGCCAAGCCCAAAGTCAATGATTCACCGCTCGCAACTCAAAGAACCAGTACACTAGTGTAGATAGACATCCCTACCGAATACGAGAATAGCTTGTGTGTTGTACTGCACCCTCATGTGTTGTATTCCTTCAGTATATGTAACTAGACATGCATCTATTCACTATTGTAGCATAGAAGACATGCACGTATACTGCGAAACGGCCAGAGCGCGAGTCGCACGTATGTTGCAGGCCTAAGTAGGACCGTTAAACACATTGTGATTGGCCAGGAACAGCCCGAGCACATCGGAGTTGCCCAATGCGGTGAGGCAACAAATAGATACAAACGTTGAGTTTACGGGCGCCCGCAAGGTTCGCCCAGGTACTACTATAGCTGTTCCTTCTACCCACCCCAGCCTGACCCTCGGACCAGCACGAACGGTGATGCGCCGACCAGCACAAGCAGCGGCGCGGTGACCAGCACGAATGGCGCGTAAGCAGGTACGAATGCGACCATTTCAGTGGGTACAAACAGCGGCACGTTGACAAAGACGAACAGTGCGTCTGCAGGGACGAATGGTGCGTCTGCGGGTACGAACAGCAGCGTATCGACCAGCAGGGTCCCTGCGGAATACACGGGCAGCATCATGCATATCATGATCATCGACGGTGTCGACTGCAGCCCGTACGTCCCCTCCGCCTCGTCTCAAACACTGTCGCTGACACTTGACCTCCGTGGGAAGCTGCATGCGCACTGTACCTGGTGCTCCAGGAGCCTACGAGCCGTCGTCTACGCCCGCGAACCCGAGCTTGGTGAGCACAGCGTGGAGCATGCCGCGCCCGGCCTGTATTGGCGTAGGTACGAACTACGAAGGAGTCGAGGCAATTGAGGCCTACCCACCACCCCAGTTGCTGCGGCTCGCACCCGCCCACCATCTACGATTTCGCTCTTTGCCGTCCCACATATAGAGTCGTCGGCATTCACGACCACGACCTCCCCACGGCTCTACTTCTCGGAACTGTGGCTGCATGCACCACCTCACCATGACGTATGCGCTCCTTGCGCACGCCGCGTGCGCGCTCAGCTGCCGTTGCAGGTCCCCGAGCGCATCGTGCAGGTCGTGGAAGAGTGCAAGTGCGGGACGAAGCGCACCTCGACATCCCAATACCCTAAGCTTATAAGCTTGACAGACGGGGGTCCCCTGTCAAGCTAGTAAGCTTGCATAGGCGTAATCCCCACCACCGCCGGTAGCACCGCGGGTTCGCGACCGGTACTACTGGATATGGTGTTAGATGCTGCCGGGGCTATCGGGCCTGTTATCTACTGCGATAAGATCACCGTCCCGCCCTCGGGCGCCGTCGCTCCTGGGCCGAGTCCCGCTCCCCTCGGCGTTGTCTCGGCGGCGCTTCCCCGCCTCCCACGCGCCATCGCGCGCGCTGTCGTCCTCGTCGTCGGCCACAACGACGACGACTAACACCTTCCCTGGGTCCGTTTTTGCCCGTTTCTTTTGTGATTCATTCATCGTGTGTCGTAGGTAGGGACTCAGGTGTAAGTAGTATGCTCGTGCTGGAGTTCCACTTGCAATAGGACATGACATTATAAACATACTGACTACTACATGATGACATGGACGAGAGCACAAGACAACAGCCAGCTCGACTACCATCGACATCAACAGCAGCGAGGTCGTCGGGGGACGAGGGAACGAGCACGGTAACCTAAGAGCGCGGCATGCATTGGTCGACGCGGCGCTGCGGTGGTCATCGGCGCGATCCTAAGCAGCGGCCGACGGCGACGCAGGGCCTGGCGCGATGGCCGGTACCATTCCTTGCACGAAGGTCGGCGCGTCTGACGTGGGCATTGATGTGGCACCCTGCACGGTGCTCGACACGGCGGTCGATGTAGCACCCGGCGTAGACGTTGGAGCAGTTGTCGGCGATGGAGCAGTTGTCGACGAAGCAGCATTCGTTGCCTGTGTGTTGCTCTGCTGACTCGCCTTCTTCGTGTTCCGCTTCTTCGGAGCCTTCGGCGTCGACGCAGTGCTTTTTGCAGCCTTTGGAGCCTTCGGCGTCGAAGTGCCTTTCACGTGGCTCTTCCTCGTCTTCTCCTTGACTAGCCGTACAGTTCCATCGGAGTCGGTGAACATGTTCATGCTGACGAAGTCGGCGAGGGGTACTCCACCGCGCGGACGCTTTTCGGGGTGTGCCCCTTCGCCAGGGCTGTCGGGAGCACTCCTCTTATCACCGACTGACGCCTCACTCGCATCCATGCCAGTGACACTGGGCCTGCCAGTAGTTGAGTCTGTAGAGGGTGGGCTTGCTGTGACGTCGGGTGCTGCAGTTGGGTCCACGGAGCTGTCACCTGCACATTCGTGTAAGACTTGTATGAGTGCTAATACAACACTTCACGAGTGTGTACAGCGCACCTTGGTTCGATACTCCACCTTCGCCATCCTGCCCTTGCCCTCCCTCCACCACTACACTGCTAGCTTCCACATCCGACGCCGCTGCGAGCTCCTCGATCTTCCGCCTGCGCTCCTCCTGGTACAACTTCCACTCACTGTCATTCAGCTTCCGGAAGCCCGCGACGCCATTCTCGAGAGCCGCAACGACGATCTTCAGGTTGTTCCTGTTGCCGATGTCGGTAGGACACGCGAAGGGAATCCCAGTCGGCCAGCCAAACATGATGGTATGGTTAGGATCACCGATCTGCGCACGGAAGGAGTGGTAGTTCATGGTTGTTACATGGGCAGGGTCGATGGCAGCATCTACATACTCGTCAATAGGGCAGCGTCGTGAACGAGTATGTAAGACGTACTCAGTTTCTCCAACACAAGCTTCGAGAGTTGTTTCTTGATATTCTGTGTCACCTCCTTGTAGTTCGCGGTAACCCCTGTACATATCATGAGCTATCTTCCGAGTACAACACGTCGAACATGACATACCTTTTACCCCAGATATATTATGGGCTTCCATTCGAACTACGAACTCCATGACACTCATCCCTGTCACGAGCTCAATGAACTCAGCTGCACGCGGTGTAGTGGATGTGACAAAGGGCATAGAAGGCGAGTCGGGGCTGCCCCTGAATGCAAATAGAATACTATCCGTGGTCGTCCGGCACTTTAACGCCTCGAGCTATGAGCCGTTGCGTTCATAAGCTCCGTAGAATGGAAAGAGTACTTCAGTACTCACATCACCTTTCTGGACAGATAACGACGCACGCGTGTCTGAATACGACGCCACGTCATTGTTGTGTGTCCCATACTTTCGGTTTGCTCGTTTCGCTCCGAGTTCCTTCACAGCCTCCTGAGTGGCCTCCGCCTGCTCCTCCTTCGACATGGCATGCCACAGAACTGATAATTCCTTCGAGAGGTCGCTGGTCTTCATCCGCGGGGCGCCTTCCGGCAGCTCTGGCAAGATGTCAGGGTGTATTAGTCAGCCTCGACGCAGAAGACGTGCCATTGTTTCGCCGCTTCGTTTCAGCAGACATGTAGGCATTCCACGGCGACGTAGCTTTCTGGTAGACAGTTTTGTTGGGGCATTGCATGATCAAGCAGTGGTAATGCTGAACAGTCTTGCGTCCGAACTTCTCACGAAGAGCCACAGCTTCGGTCCACATGCGCTCCTTGACGCCTTTAAGTGCGGTGTCGATGTCTTCTGCCCTTCGAACTCGTGCCACGGTGAGAATCTTCTTAGCTTCTGGAGAGAGTTTCCGGCCCGACCGATGCCTGTGCCTCCACGGTTTGCGCGTCAGCTGCTGTCCATCCCTTACCACCTTCTCGGGAAGGCGATCCAGGAGGCCAGTCAACTTCCGACTACTCAGAAGAGGCATGGCATAAGCTAGGAGAAGGGTGGGTGATTGGTATAGAGAGTACGTGGCAACTGTAGTTCATCGTCAGGGAGAAGTGAAAGCACAACCAAATATTCAATTTCCCAGCACGTGACATACATACGCATCCAATCATATTCCTAGTAGTACATGTACAGATGATGTACTCTGCACAGCAAGACAAACAATGGGTCTATTCGAACTGAAGAGAAGTCAACCACGGTCCACGAAATCTCCACGAAGCTCTGCCTTGATCATGCGATGCAGGAACTGCATCTCCCACTCGATTGCACCTCTCTCGACGAGGCAATCAACGAAGCCCTGCTCGCTGGGCATCTTCAGGTAGAGCCCATACATATACTCGCGCGACTGCAGAGTCCAGCCATGATGCGTGAGGTAAGAATCGACCCACGGGCCAAATGAAGGTGGGTCATCTGGGTCAGTTTGGACATGATCAACATTGCTGAGGTGCCGATGCGGCACAGGGCGTACGAGACTTGTGAGAGGTACATGGGAACGGGATGGATTTGGCAGAGGTCGTGGCATAGAAGATGTCGATGTAGGGGCTGTCGGGTTGGGCACAATAGATGGTGTCCCACGCGCATGTGGTCGCCCTGCAGTCGACGTGGTAGCTCCGCCTCGGGATGGCGCTCGTAGCTGACTAGCACGCAGTATGCTTGTTGCATACGGTGATGAATGACGGGAAGGTGATTCCGGATCACCCATCGAGTGTGCCTGGCGATCAGTCGGTGTCGCTGGTAAGCTGATTGTGCGTGTGAACGCCGTCGAAGCCTGTGGTCCATGCCGACGTTCGGTCGTACGAATCTGTTGAGAGGGGCCCGGAGAGAACGTGCCGTGGTCCTTCCTCTGCGGTGTGCGCGGCTCTGAGCCTACCGACAATGCTATCAATACATTAGTACAGGGTGAATTATTGCAGTACATCCACGAAAGATAGGACGTACCGCGGAGTGCGTTCAAAGCCTGCTCATCATCGGCAACGACTTGCTCTGGCACCCCACCTGCAATGCCAGCGCAGATCTCGGCCAACACATCCTGTGTGTCAATGTCGGTGCCGCGCAACTTCGCGCCCTTGTTCATGAAGAAGGCAGCTGCAAGTGGGAAGAAGTCGAGTCGGCGATGTAGAGGACCCACGAACCCTTTCGTGAGCTCCTCAGCCTGCCCGGGGCCGTACCTGAGCCCTGTTTATGAGATGGCGAGGGGTAAAAACAATGGAAGACGCACCAACTCTGCACAATCCCCGACTGAGACCCGTGTGCCACACTATACAGCTTGGGATATTTTGAAAGAACCGTACGTGCACCGGGTGACCTCAAGAAGGCGTGAACGATATTGTGCAAGACATGGTCATCGACATTGACCTCGCCGCGTGCATCCGCAAGCAGTGGTTCACATGTCTCGACAACACGTTCTGCGTCCTCCTTGGATCGGCATTGTATCGGGATAGGGAAGGGGTGGGGGTATTTGCCATAGGGCATCCATTCTTGACTGTATTGCAGTTGTCGATGTGGGAGATACTCGACCTCAGACTGACGCACTCACCGATCATGATAGACCCCCGCATGATGACTCCCCAGAACCGCCCACCAGTATTTCGCATCCATTGCACGACGGCGAAGAAGTATCGATGAAAAGGATGAGTGAGCACGATGAGAGCTGATGAGGGATGATGAGAGTGATGAGTGAAGTAGTGAATGGTGGCGCGCGTTGAACGTCGAACGCCAATTGGCGTCCTAGTGCCACTGTGCGATGTTTGGTGTCTTCACCTTCACGCATTGTGGTTCCGCCGAGTCCTAGTGTCGGATTCAAACTTGATGTAGCATGCTTCGTATATGGATAAACATCGCTGTTCACCGTGACCGTGCAATTCGTCAGGAAGACCGAGAGGTCTAATGTACTAGGTGTGTGAATCGCGAGTTTGACATTGTACCAACTTCAATGTTGTACAGCGTATTGCGGAGGATTTCGACATTCACGAACACGACAAATGGCAGAATAACATCATCATGAATAGTTTGTACATTACAGCTAATAGTGTCTACCTCGACGCATTACCCATGAAGTCAACTAGGTTGCCGACATCACCCTGAGTCTCGTCATCATCCTCTCCATCGCTGTCGCCACCGTCGCCGTCGTCACTGTGAATATGATTGTGTGAGGGTATATTGTATGCAGTAAGGCCGGCAGCATTGCCAGCAGGCGACTCGGCCGTGACATTGGGCCCGTTCTGAGCGATCGGCGGATGGGCACTCGGAGAAGGCGTAGGAGGTGGTGCACCCTTGCGACGTCCTCGGCTCAAATTCCCCGTGAACCCCTTCAAGGAGGCAAGCTGGTGGAGCCGCTCGATGTGCCGCACGTTCACGTTGAGGCGCCTCTCACAGTACTCGACCGCAATCCCATGCAGAGGATCTTCGGCAGCCTTGAGGTCCCCGATGACGCGGAGGAATTGATCGTGCTCGTCGGCAATAGCGGTATACAGTCGTCGTGCTTGTACGTTGCAGCGATCTATCTCCTCGTTTGCACGGTCTAGGCGGCGGAGTTGCCGCATCATCTCGCGTGCATCCGGTCGCACCCAGGGCCTCTTGCGCACGTCATTTCGGGTATCCTTGAGCAGTTCGAACTCATCGAGGAAGTTGTAATGCGATACCTTCAGCCAGTCAAGGGGAGCACGCGGAGGATTGAGCTCGGCTGCTGCCTTGTTGTACGAGTTGACCGCGGTACGAATCGCCTTGCATCTTTTCTGTAGTGATTTCGATATGTGTGTTCGCACCCGGTATGCTTCAACGAGTGTAAGCTCATGGTCACTTGTTAGGGTGGAAACATACCTGTTTGCGACAGATTCATCTTGTGCAACTCGAAGAGCCGCTTCACGACGAGCTGCTGCAGTTTATCCAGGGCACGCTCATACGTACGATTTGCCATGTACCTCAAGGTTTCCTGGTACAGGGCGTCCGTGGACTCCCAAGTAACGGGGATACCCATGTGCAGTTCCATCTCCGTACATTCAATTGCAAGGGCACGCTCCCATTCAACGAGATAGCGCCGCTCCGTCTCCGCCTTCCGCATCCGCGACGTCTCCGCATTGTAGTTGACCGAACCAGATTGCGGCAGTGCGAAGGTGTAGCCTGCCGGGATCGAGTTGACGAGCTGCGTAGATGCCTTCTGGAGCTGTGCCCGTAAACTACGGAGCTCCTGCAGATTCTCAACGTACGCCATGGCGTGCACGTCCCACGGAGCTTCGCGCCCAAGCGTCCGGAAGTACTCGTGCTCTTCGACCTGCCATTGCCGTAGCATATCGACTGTGACGTGCATGGAGGACATAGCCTCGTTTAGTGCGAGAGTGTCCGTCTCGATGATGTTCAGGGCCTGGACGTAGTTGTTATAGATCATGACACTCAGGTTCGCGTACTTTTCTGCATCCCACTGCTGGAAGTATTGCTCGATCGCGAGACGGCGGTGGTACGGGGAACTGTATCGCGTAATGGAAGCAAGCTGGTTGGAGGCGCTGAAGACGTGTTCGAGGGTCTCGAGGTCTTCAATGCCCATGCCGACGATGACGTTCGGATGGTGATTGAGCTGGCACCAGTAGTTATGGCTGCACCCGTGGAATGCGTTGACGCAGCATCGAGACCCATGCACACGCCATCGTTCTCCGAGTGAGCTATTCTGAAGTGTCTTCGCGAAGTCGCAGCCAATGTCGTAGCCATTGAGGCATTTTTGCGGAAGCACATCGATAATCTTGGCGGCGATCGCTAATGGATACTTTGCACTGCAATGCAATCAGTAGACAACATGGATTGTAGGGTAGGACACTCACAGCTCGCCGCTCCGCACCATGTTGATCAGCCAAAGAATCATACCATGCTGGCACGCGCTCGCGAAGATACCAGTCTCATCGAATATGCCCCACATGCCCTTCTTATCCTCGGATGCTGATGCCTTCCAGTTCTTCGTACACTGGCTGGGGTCAGCGCCATCGGTAGGGTCGCCACCAGTATCGTCGGGTGGAGCGTCGACGTTGTCATCCTCGTCAGGGTCCTCGTCGCCAGTAAAGCTGACTTGCTTGTGCGACCGGACTTCGTTGGCAAACTGGTCGACGAAACTTGAGGGGAGGAAGTAATCACTATCCCCAAGGACGCGAAGATCGCCGCGAGCCCGGGCTCCGATGGAGGCAATACGTTTCAGCGACATGTTCCCGTCCATGCACACCATTCGTGACCATGTCATCGGGGGCTCATCTTCGAGCTACGAGGATTTTTCAGTCAACAATACAGCTCTCGTCACATGTACTACTTACCTCATATCCGCAGGGGGGACATGCATTCATCACTCGCCAGTCAGGCACATCGCGCCCGAGCACCCTGTCCACGCGCTTCTGCACAGCACGTAGGATTGTGATGTAGACCTCATAGGCGTCGGCGACGATTGCGCGATAGTGGCGGCGATATGCGATCTACAACCTGTTAGTAATTAGACTAGTCAGACGCGCATAAACGCACCTTATAATAGTGGCACATGAGTTTGGCGAACGCCTCGACACTGAAAGAAGCCTTGAAGAGTTGAATCCGACGAAAGAGTTCGAGCGTCGAGAGGGAGATGGCTAGCGTGGGTTGAATAGGTGATGTGCCGAGGTAGCCGTTGCGGAGTAGGGCCCGGGGGCTCGAGGCCTCTTCGTCAAGGATGATGGTCACAGTTGTTTGCAGCGTGAAGATATTGAAGACGTCAATTGTGAAGTGCGGTAGCTGCTCATCGCAGTCTGGGGTGGGAGGCGAGTCTTGCCAGTTAATGTAGGCCTCGACGAGGTCGGGTAGGATACTATTCCAATTTGCGTGCATGCGCTCCACGCGATTGCGCCAGGTCCGTGTGTCCTTCTTCTTCGGCTTCCACCTACAATACCTTTAGACAACACATTCTATGGTCGTGGGGCATAGACATACTTCGAACTCACTATGTCCCGCAGCGCGAGTATGAAGCCCTCGTCGTTCTGCACCATGTCCTCCCACTCGTCATCCCTGCTCTGCCCATTCTGCCCAAGATCATTCATCACGTCCATTGCGTCCTGTACATCTCCTCCCTGATCGTCGTGTTGCAGAGGGGCCGATCCGGGGTGCTCTCCCTCTCCCTGTATCTCGTTGATGATGTCGCGATCCTCTGCCGTCATGTCTGTGATTGTTAGCAGGTCATAAAGGAATCCCGAGAGAGAGCACGACGTACACGAAGCCCGGTCTCTATTCCTCTCTGCAACAAGCCGCCTCTCCTCCCGCAGGTCTGCTACTGTAAGCCGTCGTGCGGTCCGCGAGGACTGGGTGCCAGTAACACTGTATGGCGCCGAGTAGATGGCCCGAGTCTTGGTTCGTTTCGCCCACGACATCGAGGGGATTGGCAAGCGTCAGATAGATGTAGTGGGGTCCGAGGATGTGCGGTACGATGTTGGGATGAAGGGCACAGCGGTGCGTGGGAACTGCGAGTTCAACATGCTCTGGAGGCGCGCAAAGCGACGGAGTCACGAGACTTTCAATCGTGATCTCAGTAGAGCCTTTAGCCTCGTATACAGAGTTCACATGTATTGTATATAGGTCATGAATATCTTGATGGGGGATCTAGGAAGAAAATGCACAAAACTCCCCTAAGTATAACATTATACACATTCAGAACAGTGTATATGCATCTTATATAGGGGTCATAGGTGGCTGTGAAAAAACTCCGGTGAAAACGGACCCAGGGAAGGTGTTAGTCGTCGTCGTTGTGGCCGACGACGAGGACGACAGCGCGCGCGATGGCGCGTGGGAGGCGGGGAAGCGCCGCCGAGACAACGCCGAGGGGAGCGGGACTCGGCCCAGGAGCGACGGCGCCCGAGGGCGGGACGGTGATCTTATCGCAGTAGATAACAGGCCCGATAGCCCCGGCAGCATCTAACACCATATCCAGTAGTACCGGTCGCGAACCCGCGGTGCTACCGGCGGTGGTGGGGATTACGCCTATGCAAGCTTACTAGCTTGACAGGGGACCCCCGTCTGTCAAGCTTATAAGCTTAGGGTATTGGGATGTCGAGGTGACGAAGCGCACGGAGGACGTCGAGGCTGAGCATGCGGGGCTGCTCGCTTGGGGCCTTGTTGGTGCTCATTCTGGAGCACTCAGCGTAGTACTGTACTTACATTGCACAAATATATGACAGTCTTAATGAATGTAGCATTTGTCAGAGTGCAACGAAATGTCGGGGACTCAAACATTCCGAATCGGGAAGGTGTACCTAGGCCCGGACAACGTCAGATTTCACTGATCGCACATCGCGATCGCATTCGCCCGATGACGGGACCCAAAGTGGAAGAGCGCGCAACAGCACCTAATTTGGGTAGGTGGCGCCGCGGCGAGCTCTCCCCGGTGCCGGTGGACCTGGGCTGTCCATAAAGGGCAGCTGCCCTTTCGTGAAGCGAGCGGGGCACCGGCTGCAGTGATTACTGCGCCTTCATACATGAAGGGGCATTGTAAGTACAGGGATTTATGTATGATCTGTTTGTGCTAACAACAGGTATTCATACATGAGCATGCCAGGATCTGGTGGCACTGGCAATAACACGGCTATCACCCTGTCTGAGCTTTGCGTGCCGAACAAGTTCCCGCTGTGGCAAAAGCACGGCTGATGTCTATACATGATACGCGATAAGAATTTGACCGTCCGCGTGATGGTGAGCCTCACCTGTACGCAATGACACTGACTAGATGCAAACTAACACAGGGTGAACGACAGCGCGATCGGAGGAGGGGGCTGACTGGACCTCCGAAGTTTCGCTGTCCGGGCCTGGTGGATCAACGACGAGTGATCCATCCGGAAGTTGAATCTTCATAACCCCATGGGATAGCCATGGGATGAAGAGGGGCACCACAAATGATCGGATGGCCATGGACATGGACTGATCAGGGAGTGTTGGATCGGCATAAAAGGGTCTCGCACTCAAGTCGTCGATATTGGTCTGGATATTGAACCTCAGGGTTACACTCCCAGGGGGTAGGCCGGAAAAAATGTCGTGAGAGATTGTAGCGCGGAAGATGGCCATGTCCGACGAAGCAGTCTCCAGATCTGTGTCGAGGTCCATACCAGCGTCGATGCCAGGCTCTTCAAAATAGAAACCTATGATCATGCGCTCCAGACACGGGCTCCTAAGCTGCATGAAGAGAGAGGAGAGTGTCCCGTGAATCCATGATATGCGCAGTGACGAGGCTACAGTGAAGGTCACATTCAGGGATTCTAGTCCGGTATTGTACATGAGCGAGGGGGTGGTACACTGTGAAACATTAGGATGTCGCCTATAGCATGTGGGTATACACGAGACTCACTTGTGGTGGGATGGTTGGTTCCTGATGTTCGTACCGGCATGTGAACGTGCGAAGAGCTGCCCCAGCCTTGTCGATGGCAGCTTGTAATTTGGGTCCAGGCGCGTCTATGAGAGCAATATCAAGCTCTCGGAGCTCGTGGCATTGGTTCGCAAACAGCTTGAAGAATTTTGCAGCAAAGGCTGAAGGCACCCGATCAAGATAGACATTGGTGAATGCCTTCATGTCTTTGACCACTGGAGCCAATACAGCTTCGTCAGACAAAAGCTCCCATTCTGGCTCGTTCCTACAGCATATGTTTTTGAGTTTGGGGAAGGTACGAAGGAACTGCAAGAGTTGTGAGCACGAGAAGAATTGGGTTGTGTCCAACGACAGCTTGTTAACTTTCGTGTATAAGGCCATGACATTGAGCACGCTTTGGTGAAGCGATTCGATGTGAGCAGTCCCTGAGGCGTAGTCACTGCCAACAGATCCGGACAGTGATAGTGTACGGAGCTTCTGTTGCGCAGGGCTCTGCTCCGCATTATTGAAGGTTGGAGGCACAGAATGGACCGTGATCGAGGCGAGTCGGAGGTGTATAAGACTAGGCAGAGCGGCAATGATAGTCCGGAATACCTCGGCATGGCGGAAGTGACATTGTTCGAGAGTTAACAAAGTGACTGTCACAAAAGACTTGAGGTAGGTGAAAAAGGTCGTATGAAGTCTCCTTGTATTCCAATCTAGCTGTGAGATAACGAGGATCTTTATCGCCGAGAGAATGCATCCGCGGACACGCATAGAAAATGTGTGTGCATACGGCTCTTCGGCGTTGTCACAAATGTTGAGTGATCGGACCATTCGCCCATACCGTCCATTGGCCTTGGACACGAGAATACGCACAAAGTCGCCCAGGGCTGTCGTGCTTCGAATTGTCACACCCCGAGAGAGATGACGCTTTGCAGCGTAATACCAGGCATGGCAGACAAAGGAGCATCTAGAGAGCTGCACGGGCTCGTCCCATAGAAAGTCGGCGATCAGCTGAATGATCTCGTGCAGCAGAGTTGGAGACGCATCACTGGGAGGGCATGATCAACGACCAGGGTATTGATGGGTGTGAACGGATTACGGGACCGTACCTCGTGTAGACAGCCCGTCTGAAGTCAATCCAAATCCAATTACTAGTAGCTTCATCGGACATTTCTCGCGTTCAACGTTGACCTGGCATCACGTTAGGGCACAACGGGAAGTGTGATGCGGGATCAGACATACTACTTGTAAGTGATGTGGCTCAGTTATGTAGGGAAAATGGAAGTTCCGCTAGTGGCCTGGACAGAAGGCTCTCTGGATCCAGACATGCATTAGTATCAAATAATTCGGCAACACCCACGCTCACTTACCTCACGGTCCTCACCAGTAAGACAATAGTCCCAGCGGTGGTCCTGACAACCAGCGCGAGAGGGCGAAGGCAGGCAGTGTTGCGGTAGTCGTTATGGACGGGCGCACAAGACGGAAGATGAGGACTTGCACGACCCAAGGACAATGGTGTCCCCGCGCAGTGCCCCCGCGTACACGTGTTCCAACGCTGTCTTCAAACAGCCTCATCTCGCCAAATGAGGGTGGTGCTTCGATGCATTTCATCTGGCGAAACGCTCGCCGGGCCGACGATTCATCGACCCAGTTGTGGAAAATACGATGCCCTATGTACGCAAGGACAAATTGCAGACCATCGTTAGCATCAATTCTAGCGCGGAGTCGTACGAGGTAGTGCCGACTACTTACGAGGAGGCAACCGCAACCAGCACGTGCAGGTCATCGTGTTTGACTCATCAGACAAGCGCACTCTCTCCTTGTCTAACGGTGTTTAGTAACGGGTCGGAGTGGCCTGCTTGTCGTGCTCCTCGATGGCCACCAGCAGCGGCGCGACGCACCCGTGGCAGCATCTTGCCAGAGACGAGGCTGACGTCAAGTTATAGGCGAGGAATTCTTTCCCTTTCCCGCTCGTTCATGTCCCTCTTCACGACCTGCAACGACCACCGGACGCTATACCTGCAGCATCGCCATGGCCGACCGACCGAGCTCGCAGACGTCTACCGTACATATTGCAGTCGACGACCGCCGGCGCGGCCATGCACCGGACCACCCAGACTCGCAAAACCGCTCCGGGAACAGGCAACAGCTAGGAAGAAGCGGCCCACCGTCACAGTAACGCATCCAAACTCACACAAGCCATACAGTACCATCCTCTTCTACGACGAGCCACCTCCGCTCAACTATACGGGGACTTACGACCCACCCGCGCTGCCAACGACGACGAGAACGTGCGGAGGGACTTGGACGCGAGACGGATGATGGACTAGTGGGCGGCGGAGGGGGCGGAGCATCGGAGGACGGCGAGCGACGGGAGCTGGTGGATACGGAGCCACAGCAGCCGTGCGGGGCGAGATGTGGTAGCTCGCCGATGAGGGAGACGAGAGGGAGGAGGGCTGGGGATCGGGAACGCATGTACATCGACGCCGGAGCCGGCCGTGATGAACAACTCCAGCGACTGTCCCGACAGTTCCCATACGGGATTAGCCTCGTACGCGCGCAGACCGTGCACGACGTGCAGAAGACATGCGTACCATCAGTCAACGTCCCTCCATCCATAGCTAGTAGGCAGACAGCGGGACTACCGCCAGGAAATTCTCCACGCGTGACGCCAGCCACACACCTGGAGACGTGGTTCGACTGTTGCTAACCACGGCACATTCGTGTCGCCTGTAGAGCTCCGGGTAACCAGACACGGTCGATGTGGCGGACCGCAGTGCACGCACAATCAAGAAAAATGAACATTGAACGGCAATGCCATAAAGTATGGTGGGTCGACGGCAGCGGCAGGTGTTGGCCTAGAGGTATCGGTAGAGCACGAGGTGGAGCAAACTGACGAAGGATAGATGTTACGGCATGATACTTACAGTAATAGGTGGGTATACGCGCGTCAGAAGTCGCTCGAGAAGGAAGTTGCTGGAGCACAAATGCGGGCACGCACCATGAAGGCCAGATCAAACAGTGTAGTCCCGGGCAGTAAAGCCGCGTGCATACGGAGCCATGCCGCACGCGTAGCGAGTCACATGCTAGGCCCATAGAAGACCGTCCTCCACTCCGTTAGAGAGGTCTTCTTCCTAGGGGAGACTAATGCTAGGCAGTCCTGAGCGTGGGGTTGAGTAAGTAGAAGTAGCGCAAATAGAGCCACCGACGACACACGTCATCATTTGTGAAGCCGTAACAGCGGATGCGCTTGGGGAGGCTGAACGACATGCCGAGAGCTGATTGTCCTACAGCAAGACATCTACAATGGGCGTGACTGAGTGTCGCCAGAAACAAGGGGAGCTACGACAAAACACGGCAGTAAACCCCGCTGGACTTGCCGGGTGATCTGTATGGCTACTCAGTCGTCGGCCTATGAGGTTATGTGCGCGCAAGGTGATCACCGATAGGTATTCTCCAGCAAGGGAGACAGTCAAGTTCAGAATGAAAATAGGAAGCATCGGCAGGAGCTATACAGAGATCGTATTGAGACGGGGTGGATGGAGGACTCAGGAGGACTCAGGAGGTCACCGCCGCGACAGTCCGTGACGCGCATTCATCACGTGCGGCCTGCGACGTGACAGTTATTTCAAATCGTGTCTGACAATCGTGCATCTTGCTTCTTGTCTACGTATACGGTCGCACTGGCACAGCCCATCGAAAGCAACGCGAAGAGACAGGAAAACTGAGGCCGTTTCAAACAATCTCGTGCGCGCAGGTACATATCAACAGAAGAGATTCATACCAAGGTCTTAGTCACAGAGGAAGTGAACGTGGGGTCACGGTGCTACATACTGACTCGAGGTAAGTACTCATGCAGAGACACAGTTGCGCCAGCGCTGTGAAACGTGTCTTCTGTGGAATATATATGGCCACCTTCCAATATTTCACCCTGATTAGCATGATCGCCATTGGCACCGGTTCGCGTGTTTCCCTTAGAAGCACCAAAAATGGACGTGCAGTGCAGGCCGCGCCAGTGAGCTACAGAATAAGTAGGTGTGCACCCATATGGCTGGCGTACTTACTGACACGCCCACAGAAGCCATATCATGCGAGTCGCCGTATGATCACTTATTGCGCTCAGCCAGGTAAGCCGGCGCTACTGGAACGAGACCTCCAGAGGTGACCGTAGCAAAGTAGGGCCCAGGTCCCGTATACAGTGGATGTCGATGAAGCGTACTAGTCCTGTCTGTCATACCAGAGACGGGATGCGAGTTACAGCATTCTGCTGATCTTCTGGCCGTGGCGCCGGTGGCATACAGGACCCAGATCCACCAAATTCCCGTGGTCCGATCATTCTGCAATCATGAGACAGGAGCTCCATGGAAATGGATTCGTTCGTGGAGTGCGCTGGTGAGTGCCTCTACTATACCCGGCTTTGCAGCCGGAAGAGGGCAGGAAGCCTGAGCATATAGTGACAGTTGGAAGATAGGACGATCTATCTACTGACGCACCTAGGTCGTACGGCATGCACCGTACATGCGCTATGTGCGTGCTACTTAGGTTACATCACTATCACCGTCCCGAGCACGCAGTCTGTGTGGACTCAATACTGATGCGGTCCGAGCCGAGCAGAACAGAACCTAATATGCTTTTAGACCTCGCACGAGGCCTGCTCGAGGTCGTGTGGCCGGCACGATACGTTGCATTCGGTCATATATCATAAAGGGGGGCTACTATCGATGAGTTCGAGAGCCACTTTTGTATCACCCATCCTCTCTCTACGCTGCTCAACCAGGAAATCCCTTCGCCCCCAATTTGCCACATTCATAACAAACTGCCGCATCATCGAAGTCGCTTCTCTGTCGTGTGACGTGTCTCTGTCGCGCTCACATCCATCGATCGCGGTTCTCAAGGAGGTGACTTGCTTGGGTGAGATCTCAACCGCATGCTATGAAGGATATCATCTGATCATTGCTCGGTGCCAGTACAGTGTCTTGACGTCTGCCGCAAGTAATCCGTTTTGACGACATTGGAGTTGCATTGGAGCTCAGGCTTGAGCTAGGTAAGTCCTTCCCAATAAGTTGCGAGCACATATGATCAACTCGCATGACCGTTCGTTAGATGGACTTGGACAACGATGAAGATACGGAGACTACCGACTCCGAGTCGGAGAGCAGCAAAGATGTCATGTCCGAGCCTGGCTGGATTCACTACCAGCCGCCCACGTACTCGAGGCGCGTACCCAATTCTATCCCGTCCTAAGTGTCATCAAAGTCGACACATGCCAATTATGCTAATCTGTTGTGTGCGCAGGCAAGCTTATCCACGCTTTCCCTACGAACTCATCGAGCGCATCATGGACTTCCTTTGGGATGATCCCGGGGCGTTTGCGGGGTGCTGCCTCGTTTGCCACGCGTGGTATTGCGCCACGCGCCCGCTCTTCCCTACGATGACCGACCGCAAATTCACAGATAAGACCAGATTTATGCAATTCGTGAGGCTCCTCGCCCGGCCAAGGAACTGGCCGTATTTCAAGGCTCAGCTCACATCACTTGAACTTCATAGACAGTTCGCGCACTCCTGGGTGATGCACATCCCCGTATGTTTGCTACCGCAAATAATGCGCCTCACGTTCTGCGATGTGGATTGGGCGACTATCAACCCCCACCCTCAGCACTTCCTCCGCCTCTCACATTGCAAAGATTCCCTGCAATTCCTGGCACTTTACCGATGCCGCTTTCGCAGCACACTCGACCTTCGCAGGATGATTAATGCACTGCCCAACCTCTCTGATGTGACCCTTGATGCAATAACATTCCAGCACCCTTCCCCACCGAGGACGGATCTGGCTATGTCCACCGTCAAGATGGCCCATCACAAGCTCCGTGGGATGCGTATCTGGAACCCATGCTATGACGCAACAAATTCCATCGCATCTGGACGTGTTCGCTTGCAGGGCTTTCTGGATCTCTGCTCCGCATACCCAGCTATCAATGACCTCAGCTTTGACCTATGGCATTTCACCTCTCTCCCGGAGATCGAGGACTATCTACGACGTTTTCGCAATTTATCTAGCTTGTCAATACACCTAGACTGTGCAGATGACACGTACCCAGATCTGAAAAGCGCACCAGTTGATATGGCCGCCGGAGGGCACACAGACCCAGTCCATCCACTTCGATACTCTTTATCGGAAATCAAGATCGGCTTCGTGTCCTCGAGATGCGCGTTACAGTTGCTGACACTGGTCAGTCCGCGAACATGCCATCCGAGACTGCGGACATTGGTTATCAAGCTCGCGGACCCACCATGTGCAGAACTTATAGCGAAGGTGACCAATATACTGCAGATCTCAGGAGCTGTACTCGAGGCGTTCGATTGGAGGCATGGGTCTGGTGGAGGTAATGTTCCACAGCGCTTACTGTGTCTGTATCATGCTTGCTCACCGACGTAAGCGTAGCCTTCGAAGCTGTACCGCGGTTATCAGCAAACACAGCGCTGAAGGAACTGGACATGATCCTGACCCTTCCCTCGTCGCCGCAGATCATACAAAGGACTCTCGAAGCCTTGCTGTCCGACATCACCAGCCCGCATCTGCGAAGAATTTCGCTTTACATCTGGCTCAATCAATCTGATATCATCCAGGACGCGAATGAGGTCCGCTCTGCCTCCCCAGCAGACACGACGAAGTATATCCCCACATTCCACGCCATCCTTTCACGCGGAATCTATGCACAGCTTCCAAAGAACAGCGTTGATGTCCGATTTGACCTGTGGGGATCAAGCCCGGAGGTTAGGCACGTCGCCGTGATGTCTCAGGTCAAATCCCACTTGGTTATTCTCTTCGCACCGTGGTTGTACCGTGGAGTTCTGGAACTCACGTTCAGTCCCGATCCTGACATCGCTAGAATCTTCGGGTGAGTTTCATGCTGCGTCGTCCAGAAGATTGGCTACGACCTGCTCAGTACGCTGATCAGCTCAATCCAGCTGGCGTCGCCAGATCAGGTACTCAGGACCGTCGAATAACCCGAGGACGTAAATCGGGGAGTGTAGATGTGGAGTGTGCGGAGGCAGCGGGAGCAGCAGACGATAGACGAGCGAGTGCAGAACGTCCCGCGCAATGTTTGTATGCCTTCGACTCATCATCTATTCCAAAACGCTACGCTAGAAACACGGGTCTCGGAAAGACAAGCACAAGCTGAGCGCTGAGCACTCACGTCGTGTCTTTGTCATGGTGTCGCGTCAAGTAGTGTACACTGATCTCCTGCAGGGCTCCTGTACCTTCCAGTCGTAAGTCGAGACGATGACTGGCCGTAGGGCACGCGCCGCGAGACACATTCTACGTATTGCCATCCGTCACCGAAGGGAACCGTCCTAGCGTGGCGACCAATCGACTCGCAACAGTCCCGGTATGCACGACTACTGACAACACGGGTCAATTGTGCGTCATGAACAGTTGAGAGATCGAAGTCGCTCAATGGATTAGGCAGGCAGTCGAAGCCGAGCGTACGTGCAGGAACACGATGCTGACCACGAGTGGCAAGAGATGTTATACCCTCTTGTAGGTCAGATGTTCACCGACCAAAGAGCCAGGACGCTCAAGGGTTATACGCCGATGTAGTACCATGAAGCGGCGGGTCGCTGACCAGACTTTTTGGCGGGTACGTACTACAAAGCGGCTGAGGAAATCAGTGCACTTGAAGACGGTGAGTACAATACGAGAATTCGATACTGGCGCGCGTGTGGTACCGTGCGGCTGCAGGCTGGAACGCACGACACAACGGGCTCCCAAGGATGATCATTGAGGCCTCGTGAATTAGAGCGAGACGCCGAGACGCAAATAGCACCTAGAATACTCAGCTTCCCGTCCACACACTCCATGTGTCCCGGATGAATACGAGCTTAGAGAGAGCCACGGTGTATGCGCCGTGCACACCATTGAAGAGCGCAGAGGAGAGGGTGTTTACGCAAGTCAGTTGCTTGTAGACCGCCCGAATCACCGCCCGCAACTGCCAGGAAGTCGGAGTGCCGCGCGCTCGAAGGACTGATTCCGAGATCAGCTTCGTAGACACAGAAGCGCAATTTGACCACACATACAGAGAACCGCAGATTACGCACCACGATGCACAGAGCTGCGACTCAGTGCGAGTACCCGGGATACGCAGAAGCCAGGCTCAAGGTCTGGACTCCCGTGGACGTCTTCATTTTCGTAGGGTCCCAGCCCGAGTTGCACGAACCTCGCGGCGGCGAAACGTGCGAGCCAAGTATGCGCACGTTCGTCATAAGAGAGGAAGCTAACTCGCGAGTAGCCTCGAAGCACACCAGGACAAAAAAATACTCGTGTTACGCACCTCGCATGCAGTCGTATACACGTCAACCGACTTGACACAAAACAGGGTCTCGCGCCGTCGGCGCGCGTTTGAAGAGTCACTACACGCAGTCCACTGTAATAGGGATTAGGTGACGTATGATTATAAACTTCAAACGGGCTGAAATACTCACTGGGCGAGATATCCCGCCACCCACTCCGTCGCGGTATCGTAACCTCGTAGGTCGGTTTTCGGCGAGAGTGGACGGAGAATACGATGCCTTGTCTCCCCGTAGATACGAGGCACCGCATGCATGCGCTGCAACGCACTCGCCGAGGTGGAAGGAGGGACGATTGCAACTGTCACGGGGAACGTCGCTACAAAATATACCTAGTATACGCACCTAGTATGTAGCCATCGTGCTGCTCGCCTTCAAGACCACCTCGCGAGCCTTCTCCGCGTATCCGAGGGTATCGACGAAAGTTGCTTGATAGTCGTTGATAGGCCAGCCCAACACCGACGGCCCCGGTCGGCAGACGCGTTGGCGTTGTACGGTCTCCGGGTCTCGGGCGTCCTGATATCTTCTGCGCCTACTTACACGCAAGCTGGGTATCTCGGATTCACAACTCGTCCGGCATGCACGAGCTGTCCACTGATGAACGCAGATGGCACGATCAGGGACTGCGTGGTAGCAGGGAGAGGCGCATGCATACCCAACATTAAAGCAGGCAGACTCCGTCCGCCCATCCTCCTCGATCCCAGCTGTGCGATCATAACAGCTTGTCGGCGTAGAGCTCAGACAGAGCGTAGTTGACTCCGAACGAATGTTATGAGCGACGGGCGTGCCAGTGGTAGGGTGTTGGTCTGGATTGATGCGCCCGCGTCGCGTCTTGGTCACTCGCGTCCAGGTCGTTCTCCGGCGCTTCCGTTCTCTTGATCACCGCCGCCACTACGCTTTTCAGTACTCAGTCGCCGTTTGGCATCGTGCACCTCTATGTAGTCCGCCGCGCTGGAATCGCCGGCAATGCATCCAATCCCTCCTCTGGTCCGACCTTCGATCCTGCCCTTCGAGATCAACATCTAGGATCAACATACGCTGCCCTCGGTAGTGACCGGTATCCAGAACACTGACCACGACGTCACTAAATGGCTGCGTCTGCGAGATAAGTAACACACGCTTAACGTCGTCGACCTGGCGCGTGGTCGCCAAGCTGGAGGGCACTACGCGTTATGCACGTCACTAGTTGTCGCCCATCTCTCCCCACCCTGCTGTCCTATACGCCGCACGCGCTTCCCGCCGGTACGTACTCAATCGTACTGGCAGCTACAGCGTCACGCGGACTCGCCGGGCCCATCGAGCGGTTGAAGCTGCACGAACGCGTCGAACACGAAGTGAATCTTTTCGTACAAGTCAACCGTGGAGGGTCAGCGGGGTGTTTCTGTGAAGGAGCAAAGCGGGTTTTGCAGCGTACGCAACTCGAGGTACAGACTGTATATACAGTTGATTTGACTTGAACGTACAGTCTGTTCCGGCCATCACGCGCACCGTGGTTGATTTATTGCATAGGCATACCGCATAATGTATCCATCGCTCAGCTCGCGCATATATGCGCGCGATACCGATCATGCGATGTCGCGATCCAACATCATACTGTGCGCGTTTGTCATTCTTTTGCTAGAGAGGCAGATGCTGATGATTTCGAAGGGGCGGTCTGGCGAGAAGCGAGCTCAGGCGTCTCCTGACTCACTAACCTCTGGTGTATGCTGTTCGTCGTTTGCGGTGGCGTCGCCACGTCTTTACAGGCCTAACAGCATGGCATCCGTTCCATTGCCCCATCCAGGCTCGGTTCAACAGCCGCCCAGCCATCCCACGTTTCCCCCGACTGCGTGCCGTGGCCCTCGCAAATCTCAGTATCTGCGAAATCGATGTACCAATACAAATTCGCACTGGTTCACTCTGCAAACAATACCGCAATGGCAGCAATCATCGCTACAGAACGAACAAAATGGTGCATCCGAGTATTTCTGCCGTTCATGCTTGTCCCGCATCGACGTCTGTAACTAATGTTGCGCTGGTGTCATCTGCCTAGCATCGACCGATCGCACTGTCGTTTTCTCGACTGGACGTACGTGTCAATCACGGCCTCTTCTCGTTCAAGAGCCATTCTAATCACTCGAGCGACTAACGAACACGGCGGAGGTGCGCCATGACGCGTGACGGCCCGCATATAGACCCGTCACTTGCAGTCTCAAGTCCGGCAACGTGGTGATCGGAGGGACGTGTTAACTCTGGCGTAGCGCGAGATGTTGTCTTCCATCGGCGAGCGAGCGGCGGAGGTCAGCGCGGGCTTGGTTTCGGAACGGACGAGGCTCGTGGACGACGCGCAGGGGTCCAGTCCAGAGGGGAGAGGAGTTAGGGCGGACCGATCAGCGACGTGAGTGCTACGCATGCTCTCGATTACTGGATCACTCCTTCCTCAGTACTCTTTATGTGTAACATCTGTTGGGGAACTTGACGCACGTACACCCTATTGTCAATGACATGATGCGATGTTCGTTCACCGATCAAGTTCGTGTTGTCCGTATCCAAGTCCGCGATTATTCGAGGAACAGTATTGTTCCTGATTCGTACCCATCCATGTCGACGTGTCCTAGTCTGGAGGTAGCGAAAAGGTGCCCCGCCGTCAGTGACTACGAGACCATACTTACGCTTGTATCGCTATAGTCGTCATCTTGTCTGCACACACGATGCGGAAGCTGAGAGTGATTCTGAGTGATGTATGCGGCCACGTAACTCGAGTTGATCACTGCCCCAGCGCAGATGACTGCGCTTCGAAAGTATCGATTGTCCCGCTAAGTACCATCATGCGAGAGCGCTGCGTGTATTCTTAGGTGAAATGGTACTACGTGTACATGTGGTGCATGGGTACTAGTACTATCGAAATGAATAATTCCGGAGACATCGGCAAGAAGTCTGCTGACTGCGACGACAGAGGACCCGAAGTCGAGAGAAAACCGCGCACTGCATACAGCCGTTTCGTCAAACGCGAGGCGCAAGGACGAGACATGGTCACGCGTGGGATCGAGACTGGTACGAGCAGCAACTACTAGTAGACAACAAAGAAAGACAAAGATGAACATGATCGACCGAGTGGATTGGTGTTTGTAGCGTGGACTCCGGTGCCTATCGTCTGAACAGAGCTCTGGGAGCGAAATCGACCGGAATGGGCGTAGGCTCGGAAACGAGAAATTGATGACTGCGTTCGAACGTCGTCGATGCTCTAGGATCCCCTGCTTTTCCTCATTTATAGTTCGCAGGATCGACGCTATAGAGCCAAGCGTGCAGCGAGAGAGGTCGCTCAACTCGTCCTCCGGCACTTTCTATCTCATGCACTGGGTTCTCCTGGGTCCTAGATACGCGATCCATCAGGAAGTTCCAGCGCAATGACTCCACGAGCCAGCCAAGGACTAAAGAGGGGAACGAGGAAGGACTTGACGGTAGCCGACGTGCATAGCGTTTCTGCAACGCAGTTTGAAGCGTGTTCTTGGTTCGAGCCCATGCTGACGCGGAAGGTGACAGCCGCATAGGACAACCTTGCAAATACGTTACGGGAGAGAGCGGCATGAAACGCTGCAATGGCCTCCGCCGTGATCGCGCATGCGGAACCGTCTGTACCGTGGAAGGTTAGGAAGGAAACGTGTGCGCTTTGCAAATGCGTGCTCCCAAGTTGCGTGAACAGGCTCAGGAGAGTTCCGTAGACCCAAGGCATGTTCAGCGACGAGGGAGAAGTAAAGTCTATGGTCAGAACTGCCAGACTGGCGTTATATGACAGCGAAGGTGGAAGACGGCCTGGAACATGCTGTACGAGAACGTCCGAGTCAGTATGCGACGCGACTGGCACGCGCACAGCGACTCACATGGGGAAGGAAAGCATCAATCCAACCAGGGTGACTCCATTCGAACTCCCCCAATGCCGGCCCGGAATCTCGTAGAATTTGGCTGATGGTCTGAACCATTGCGGATGAGGGTGGTTCCAGGAGATCGATGTGCAGCTCTTCGAGCTTGCGACACTGCTGTGCAAATAGCTCGAAGAACATAGAGGCAAAAGCTGAGGATACTTGCCACAGGTGGACGGAGGCCCATGAAATACCAGCATTCACGCCTGTCGCCAGTGCGACCGTTTCAGCCGGGGTCATCGGAGACCCCAAGTCTTCTGGCAACAGGTCACCATCTATACGCATGTTGCGAAGGGCCGGGAGCGCATAGACAAAAGAATGGAATTCCGAAGCGGAGAGGAAACCAGTATACCGGAGGAAGATGGTGTCCACAGTTGTGTACGACGAGAGAACATCGAGCAGACTCGAAGCGAGGTGCTGCCTGTCACACATCCCCAGGGGACATTCACAACCATCGTAGTCCCGGAGGTGTATCTCACGGAGCTTCTGGTTGACAGCAATAGGGGAGCGAGGCGGCGATGTGCTATCCAGGGCTACAGACTCGACGGCAATTGAGCGAAGACGGAGGACTTCCAGACCAGGTAGAGCACGGGTGATCATCCAGATCTCGTCGGCACGGCGTAATCGACATCGCCTGAGTGACAAGCGAGTGACGGACGAGAAATAGGAGAGGTGAGTAAAGAAGGATAGGTGAGGCCGTGCGCTTGTCCAATCGAGCTGCGAGAATTTGAGGCTCTCCAACTGGGACAGTAGACGTCCAGGTATGCGCACCGGAAAGGTATGCGCAAACGGCTTGTCCGGATGGTCTTCGATGCGCAGGGAATCAAGTGCACGTCCATAGCATTTGTTGTGCTTGGACATTAGTATCTCTACGAGATCACCCAAATCCCTGCTACTTCGGATGGTATACCGGCGAAGGTGATGCCTCGCGCTGCAATACCAAGCTCGGCATACGAGGCAGCACCTGGCGAGCTGTACAGGTTCGTCCCACAGGAAATCGATGATAAGGTCTATGAGTTCTTGCGTGAGGATTGGGAGTGCGTCGCTACTGACACAATCAGCGGACTAAATGAAGATAGCTACGAGAATACGGCACCTCGTATGGATGGGCGGTTTGTAGCGAATCTCACGCCAAAAGGATTTCATCATCATCTCATAAACAGCATTCATGTCCCCGCAACTCGTACCCGAGTCACGACACTCGTGTTTCGAGGTCCTAGACGCAGGCAAGAGTCAATCAACACAAATTCGTATATGGATGCTTCTGGAGCATCATACATACATTCGACCGATCGGTAGGGTCAGGTGTTTGAGAGGAGCTAGGCTGAAGCGGGACGAGCGACAGCGTCAGATGTCGATAGTGAGGATGCGGGGACGAGAAGGCGAGAGCAACAGCTCCTTCCCTCTACGTGAGATAGAGCATCGCCACGATGCGATGAGGGCGTGGTGCCCTCGCACGCGTACACGGTGATCTGGGCGCTACCACGCGAGCTATGCCGCGTACTGCCACCGTTTGCATTTGGCCAGATCTGTATTAGACAGGGACGTAGCTCGATGACCACGTAGACGGCTTCTAGTCGGACGTACTTTGCTCACGGTCATACCTCAAGATCCGCCTCATCCGTCTTGTACAGAGCACTCCACGATATTGGGCTTCTCAGACGCAGAGCTATCTGGGGAACGTTGGTCCCGTACAGAAGCGACCGAACGAAGCCAAAGTAGCATAGGCCGGACGCCACGGGTCGGTCGTCGTCTTCAACTTCAAGTTGCATCTCGGTCTGCCATGAGCGGAAGGCCAGACATGCGGTTTCGCTTCTGGCGAGCGAGACCGGCGTAGGACGTGAAGACTCACTACACCGCCGACGATAGTCACGACCAACCCTAGTAGCAGAGAGGCAAGCATAAGCGACGGTATTGATGTTGCGCATCTAGGCCTCGCGCGCGCGAGCTGGCTTCCGAGTAGTTGTGCAGTATGCACCGAGGCAGCAGCATTCCAACCATTGATGAAAGACTGCGACACGTGAAGGAGATTGTGAAGGAACGCCAAGAGGCGAAGCCTTCGGTCGAGATATAAGCTGGCGTTAAGTATCAAATCACGCCGCATGGCGATGACATTGAACGAGAGGCTACTATCGTAGGTGAGGCTATGAAGCATCATGTGCACTCACAGAGATCTCTCGTCCATTTGGCCTCACGGAGCGCCGCATTGGGTCTCGAGACAACGGCTTGCGCATATCTGCCAACGTCAAATGAGCCCAGCTCCATACGCGCATAAGCGAAGCCGAGCACGCACCAAAGGCATCCTCCTCGTCCCACGAGTTCCGGCCCAGCCCCAGACTCCCATAGTACTCCCGCACCCTCCGGTATACGCTGTACCCCAACCCCTCGTACATGCCTATCGCGACGTCGTTCGTGCACCGGACGTAGAGGTCCACGAAGAACCCGCGATAGTTCTTGCCCGAGACGCGCTCGAGGTAGTCGATCATTTTGCGGGCGAGCGAGAGCCGGCGGTATTCGGGCGCGACAGTGAGGGCAGTGATGTGTCCGTGCCATTCTGTGTCTTGGCCTTCAGCCTTTCCCAGAACTAGTGTAGGGCGTAGGATGTCAGTACCTCTATCGGAAAGGACGAAGAATGAACGTACTGTAGCCCATCATACGCCCGTTCGGAGACTCTTCTGAAGAGCACAAGTCCGGCCAACGCGACAGGTACTGTAAGTAGAAGTTGATGCCATACTAGAAACAAACCCATTCAGAAGAGGTTTTCGTTCGGATAGCGAGTCGAATCACGGTCTCCGTCCACAAATCGAGGTTGCTGAATATGGTCAACGTACGACCTGTAATGAAGCGCGCACTCTCATATGTGGTTGAATTTAAACATATCCGTTGCTTTGAACGGTCTTGTGACGCTCATGTTGAGAAAAGGTGCGTGGCGATACGGTTGGTAACGATCTGGTCAAGACTGGTCCCAGTCGAAACAGGGTCGACGAGGAGGTCGACGAGGAGGAGGAGCCCGATGAATCGATCGTCGGCAGTCTCCGGAATATGGCGCCCGCTGTAGTTCGAGTTCCCCACACCTTACACATCGCAAGACTCAGTGCAGGACACACCTAGCAGCCATCCCGCTCCTTCAACAACTTCTCTGGAACCGTCGCTACCACATCCGATCTGACTGCTAGACACAGACTTCGTCCGTACCCATCCCAATTTGGCAACTGTTGTCACTGTACGTTCCTTGCTGTTCTATACATAGACTCCGACTCGGACGGTTCTTCTGTAGCTCGGTTTGTGTCAGACGCACGGTACTTAAAGCTGAAAGTGCGATCCTGGCTTGAGACCTGCGCTCTTGACCTCGTACTCCCACCCTATCCCATGTGGAAGATTGGTTCGCCGAGTCCTGCGCAATGAGCGTGTATGGTGTCGGAGCCAACGCGCCTTCCACGTGACCGCGAGGACGTGCAAACGCGTCCGCGTCGGGTGCCGACACTGCGGCACCGTGTTATTCTCGTCGCGCACCAGCAGCGGCGCGGCGCACCATGTCAACAACTTCCAGGAAGTCAACCGTCGCAGGTGCGTGGCAGCATCTTGACAGCAACGACGAGGCTGACGTCAAGCGCCTCAACGCACTCCACAGGCCGTGTGGTTATAGGCGAGGAGGGGCCCTACAAGCCCCAATCCTTTCTCGATCGTTCCTGTCCTTGTTCACGATCCGTAACGACCGCTCGACGCTATACCCCGCAACCCTCGCCATGGCCGACCGACCGAGCTCGCAGGTGTCCACCACACCTACTGCCGTCGACGACCGCGGGCGCGGCCATGCACCCGACCACCAAGACTCGCAGAATGTCTCCGAGAAGCAGTCATCCGTTAGGAAGGAGCGACCTACTGTCGCAGTAACACATCCAAACTCGAACGATACATACGAACCCATTCTCTTCTACGACGAGCCACCTCCACTCAAGTATACCATCAAGACTGGCAGCCGCGAGCGTGCCATAATCATCTGGTTTACTCTTCTCTTCGTCGAGTCTGGCATCCTTCCCCTCATTCTGTTCTATTCACTCTCCTGGGGCGCGCATCTGAGCACCACGAAGAACCTTGCCATCATCACAAGCCTCATCGGCACCGTGTCCGGTTTCAAGTTCGCGCAACGAATGTGGTTCTTGTGGTTCATCCGTGACCACGTCAGTCGGAGACCGATCGGTGTTGGACGCTGGGGTATCGACTTCTTCCAGTGCGTAGCAATCACATCTTCGTAGTGCTCACCCTCCTGACCTCAACGTGCAGATACATTCTGAGCTTCGCCATGGCAGCGTTCTTCATCCCACTCATCATCGGTTCCTCGGTGTACGTTCTCACTTCTTTCCTCGATGTTGCTGTTCTGATCCTCCCGTGCAGAAACCCGGGGAGTCCGCGAATTACCGCGATGGCTTTGCCATGCGTCATGCTCGTCCTGACCCTACCGCTCCTCATCACCGGTGTCTTCCCTTACCGGATTCGCGTACCGTGGCGTGTCTCTTCCTTCCCGCCACGTCAGCCCCTCCCTCCCCTCGGATATTGCTATGTCGAGGACATTGTCGCTGTCGACGGGGGCGGCTGCACGCAGTTCCGACAGGTGAATTGGTAGTGTTCTCGCCGTCTGCTCTCGCTAACCACTTACATTCTGTCAGGCTTGGCGTACTCGCTACGAAGAATCACAGGTCATTCGACACATGGTCCGCCAGCTCTCCGTTCTCTGGGGAGTCTCGGGCCTGATCGTCGCCGCCGGCGTGCTCGCAGCGTGCTGGACCGCGAGCGTAGACACGGGCTACGGGATCGGCTACGGGATCCCGTGGCTCTGGGCGCTGCTCATGACCGCAGTGACCGTCGTGCGGGTGCACAACGAGCTCGCGCGCGAGCGTCGCGAGTGGGTCGCGCGTATGGAGGAGGTGCACCGCGCGCGAAGATTGCGCATTCGCGAGGGGAAGTACGACCCGCCTGCGCTGCCGACGACGGTGGACGAGGGCCTGCGGCGGGACCTGGACGCGCGGCGCTCGGTAGACTGGCGAGACACAGAGGGGGCGGAGCACCGGAGGACGGCGAGCGACGGGAGCTGGTGGGTGCGGAGTCGGAGCGGTCGGAGGGGCGTGGTGAGCTCGCCAACGAGGGGCGTGAGCGGTAATAGGGATGGGGAGGGCGTAGCGGCGCCGGAGCCCGCGGTGACGAGAGATCGGCGGAGTGTGAGCCCGGGATCACGTTGGGAGGGCAGACGAGCCCTGTGTGAGGCCAACCGTGGTTCTCCGCGTGTGGTGGGTGGTTGGTGAGTGCTGTATAGTGTATGTCGACCACTTGGTGTTTATGATTATGTACGATTAATGGACCTGGAATGGAATGGATTAGATACACGGTTACATCACTTTGCGTACTCGGCTTACGAGACGGTCCTCTCGTTCACCGCGGCGCTTCTCGTTGCTCGTAGGCTCTGGCAAAGGCTCCGCCGCATCCTACTAATTATGTAGGCCTAGCACGCCCCGTCGCAACATGGGAAGTTTGAGACACGTCTGGAGTAACGAGTGCTTGCGCTCGAGTTGTACGCACCGGGCCGCGTGTCTGCGTCTGTGGGTTAGAGCCGAGTATGATGCAGTCTCTGTCGAGGTCAAGGCGTTGAAATGCATCGCTGCTCTCAAAGCCACGTCAGGAGCTTTAGAGAGTACATGGTAGTGTCTCGCGTGGGTGAGCGCTGTGCTTCGTGCTTTCCGACGTGTACCATGACTTACCTGTCTGCACAGCCGTTGAGCCTCGGCGTCCGAGTCTCTCTGCTCGTTGTTCGGTTTGACTCGGAGGTCGCGGGAGTGATTCATGTTGAGGAAGGAGGTACGTTCCTCAGGGTCAGCACGACATCGCCTTGGGCGAGCATAGCCGGTGCCTGGACAGGACTCGGAGCATTCCTCCAACTCTTCGAGCAATCTGTGATGACGAGTTGCATCGCGGAGTTGCGGTGCGCCTTGCAGAGTGTATTGGTGCGGGCCAGGGCTTTTAACTCGTGCCTGTGTGACTCTCCCGGGCCCTACGAAGGTAGCTGGTACGCAGTCAATCAGAGCAATTGTCGAAGCGAGCTCCGAGAGACCAGGGAACGGGGCGCAGAACGAGAGGTATGCGAAGACGCGGCGATGTTGTTGCAAACACCGTCAGCAAAGCAGCGGATGTGTTGGTCGCCGCAGGCCCATCTCCGTCATTGCCGGCGTCGGCTTGGTTGCGTACAAAGCGGTGCCTATCCTCGGCCAGGTATAACCAGGACCGCGCACATATATGCGCGAGCCACTCCCTGCAGGCTTAGACGGGTATGATATGCTGTATGCTGAGGCATCAAATCAGCTACGGTACGCATACGAGTCAGAAACGAGTACGTACTCGAGTATGATTGACCGAACTGAGCAACACAAGCTGCAAAATCACTTTCTGTCGCGTAGAAAGACTCCGCCGACTCTCACAGATGCATGGTCGACTCCTGCCAACACCGCCATGAAGACTGACCTGCCTGTTTGATGCGTCCACACAGCTTCAGCCGTGCGACGAGCCCGGCAAGCCTCGCATAGTAACGGTGGTAGAACGGATACAATTACGACTCGGACCGACGAAATACTGGTACGCAACGCATACATATAGTGCGGCAGGGCGAAGAGGGATGGACGACATCGTGACACCGAAGACGCACCGCGTAATGCCCTCCAGCGGGACGATCATGCATCGTGTCGACGATATTGAGCATGTTGTATCTACGTAGCACGGCTAGTGTTATGCCGTGGTCATCGTTGTGAGTATTCATCGCGACTGAGGACAACGTGAGGTCGACGATCCTCGATGCTAATTATTGGAACAGGAACAAAGGATTCTTGAAGGGGCTGGCTGAAGTTCGCATCAAGTGGCACAGAGATATCGGCGACGAGTGCAGCAATGCGAGCTGCGCAGAGAACGTGCAGTACGAAAGAGTCGGACGTCGGGAGAGAGGGTGAACGACAAGAGCCTAAGAGAGGCGCCGGCGTGGACGTAGTGCCCGCCCTCTTTCATCCGTGATGCCGTCCTCTCACGCCAACGCGTCGCCGTCCCATGTTTCTGCAGTCTCACCAACGTCCAAAGGCCTCCTCGGCGCGACTCAAGAGCTCCGTGGGCAATTCTGACCCATGTCTAACATACAGTGTGCAGACCTTTACCGCTTCCCATCATCGCATCTAATTGCTGTCCCAAGCCCATTCGCCCCGACACACGCCCGACCAAGCTATTCTCTCCGTTCCACCTCAATGCCGCTCACGCAACCCGCGATCCCGTGTCCGCGCTTGAATATAGTTCCAATTTGAATCTGTGGATGTTACTGATAGGGGAGGGTGACGAGTTCGACCCGGTGAGTTTCGAGTCGGTTCTATTGCTACTTGTTTCGAGCTTGAAGAGTGCTCATCAGATCCTTGCTCAGGCTGCTGCGAGCGTGCGTCCCATGTATACCAAGCTTACAACCGCATCTATGTGCAAAAGACTAGAGGGCGTGAGGACGTCCTGCATCCCCGGTCACTGGAGGTGTATTAACGCGGGCGGACACGGTCACTTGGTCGGTTGTAAGCACGATCCTCCTCCATCCCACTCGACCTCACACTCAAAGGCCCCCGTAGGCCGTCTTCTGTGCACGCCGTATGACTGCGTATTCTCGGAACTGACACGATGACTGTCACTCGCGTCGCGGTCTGCGCGTGATGGATGCGCCTTGCGGACGGTCGTCGCCCGACTCGCCGTGTTGTCCTCCTCCCCCACCCCGTCTCAATTAGACTTCTGTATACGCGCCCCTCCTACCGATACTTCCTATTCTCGTTCTCACCTTGACTGTCTGCAGAATACCTATCAGGACTCGCGTTGCGCACATAACCTCGTAAGTTGTAGGCTGGCGACTGCCAGTGAGCAGCCATACAGATCTCCCGGCAAGCCCAGTGAGTTTACTGCCGTGTTCTGTCGTGGCTCCCTTTGTTTCGGCGACACTGAGTCACACCCATTAGGAACACTTGCCTTAGGACAACTGGCAGTCGGCATGTCGTTCAGCAGCCCCAAGCGCATCCGCTGTTGAGGCTTCACAAATGAGGTCGTGCGTCGTCCCCGTAGATGACGGGCATGGTCACTCGGTCGGTGAGCTATATTCTTGCTACTTTTACTTGACCTCACGCCTAGGACTGCTTCGCAGGTGTCCCGCCACGCGTGCGGCGTAGCCGTGTATGCGCATGGCTTAAGTGCTAGGACCACACCACTCGATCTGGCCTTCATGGTGCGTACCTGTGTTTGCGCTCCAGCAACTCCCTCGTCTCGAGTGACATCTGTTGCGCATATAGCCATCATCACACCTTTCTTTCGTCGTTTTGGGTCACCGCGTGCTCCGCCGGCACGTCTACGCCAATATCTACCGCGTCCGTCGACCCACCCTACCTCATGGCATTGCCGTTCAATGTTCATTTTCCTGATTGTGCGTACGATGCGGTCTGCTGGCACATCGACCATGACTGGCTACCGGTGCTCTACAAGTGTCACGAACGTGACATGGTCAGCAACACTCGAATCGCGTCTCTGGGTGTTTGGCAGGCGCCGCGCGTGGAGCATTTCCTGGCGGTAGTCCCGCCGTCTGCCTAGTTATGGATGGAGGGACGTTGATGGATGGTACGCATGTCTTCTGCACATCATTCACGATCCGTGAGAGGTTAATCCCGGATCAGAACTGTCAGACAGTTGCTGTAACTGCTCTGGCGTGGCAGATCTATCACTCAGGACTCCTTCGTCTTCGACCCATGGGGCTTGCGAATACGTTCCGAGGGCGTATGTAGACACGATTCCTGTGGGGCCGGTGAGGTGCATCGTACAAGTTGAGGACGTGCCCTGGCTCAAAGTTTGTCGAACGGAGTGTTTGACTTGGGGTCATGTTCTGTATGTTCTAGTCGTCGATGAGTGTCTGGCTCCTCCGACGATCAGTCAGTGTATCTGGTAAGTAGCTCTTGCGTTGTGTCACGGGGCACGCTGAATGACTGACCTTCTCGTCGTGGATCATCCAATAGTACTTGTCCGCCGGCTGCCGAATGTCGAACAGGTCTAAGGAAGGCCACAACGTACGTGCCTATATTTCTTCTATCCCTCTAATGTGTTCATGGTTTCGACCGGGAGATATGTTAATCACACCGTTCTATTGATGCGAGTCAACACCGTCCGTCTTGCAGTTTACTACTGCTCCTCTGCCTCTTCGTTTCGTCAATCACTCCTTGAATTCTATCCCATCTGCTCCGATTGTCATGCGTCCATCATGCAACGGTTTGCAATATGTTCGTCACTGTTGTTTGATGCATATTTGCGAGCTGAGGAGCATGTTAGGAAGGGTGTATCTACACCCTTGGAGGGTCATGGACGACGAACCTATGAGTCTGCCGGGAATAGTATTCAGAGAGAATGAGTCATAATAGCGTCTTGATCATTAGGATCGGGGCTGGAGTTGAGATCCAAGACTCCGTGATCCAACCATGGCATGAAAGAAGCAGCCGTGTAGGCTTTCATGGCTGAGATCAATGTGGTATGATTTTGCAGCTCGTCTGTGTAGAGGTGGATTTGTATAGTTCGCTCGAGTTTACCTTGCTGCCGGTTCAAGCCATTTCGGTGGAAAATATCGTGAGACACATAGGTGGGAGCCGGAGTGTCTGTCTCGGTAAGTGGTGCTTCTTCTCTGCCTTGAAGCAGCTCGGGGTGGGTCAGATAGATGCTGAGGTCGATATGTTCCAGGTGCAGGGTTGTAAGATCAGATAACGGGGCTTTGATCATCGCTTTGATCCTCTGCAGCGAGGGTGAAACACGGCGGAATGTCATGTACAGTCGGTGTAGCCCCGTATTTGCTGTGAGTTGCGGTACAACAGCGAAGTCTACCAAGTACTTGATGAGCAAATGTGGACTCATAGTATTGATTGACAGGGAGTGGTACTACCGTCTTCGAGATTACATTCCCAATGGAAGTTCTGGAGCCCAGCTCCTGCCCAACGCAGCATATGCGCGACACGAAGTAGGAGCTCTGCGGACGGCGCGTCTACAAGCCGGACGTCCAGACCGTTCAACTTGTAACACATATGCGGGCTGAGCTGCAGCAGGAGCCGCAATGCAGAAGCCGTGGATGTACTCTCGACCTGGAGACTAAACGGCGAGTGGGGGTATGATGGTGTCGCGTCTGCCGCATTGGGCTCGGGGGCTATGCCACCCTGTAGACTGGGTTCCGTCCTAGAGTCGAAGTGGGAAGTATTTTTGACGGTCAAGCAGGAGAGGTTTCGAAATGGTGATATGAAGTGCTCTAGACGAGGGAATGAAGAGAAGTGCTGCAAGTCCAATGTGAGATTATGGACCGTTTGATACGTTGCACATAGCTGCAGCAGGCCCAGTAGACTCGGATGTGGTTGCTTGAAATGATCATATGAAGCCTCGTTGCAAGATTCGATGCCCCCCAAAGAAATGTGCCCGAGTCTGCGACCGAGCATCGTATATGGTGGTGCTGGGAAGGATAGTGTGAGAGGTTGTTCAAGCGATACACCTTCGAGTGTGAGATATTGGAGACTCGGCAGCGCGTTGATGAGTTTGCGAAGCTCGAATGCATGGCGAAAGCGGCACCTATTGAGGGTCAAAATAGCTACCGAGGTGCAGTAGGAGAAACGTTGGAAGAAGTAAGGGTGAGGTCTAGTAGTCGTCCAGTTCAGATTCCGGAGTTTGAGGATCACCAGGATTGATAGCAGATACTTGGGAATGTGCAACACCCAGGTGTGCACGAACGCCTCCTCGGGATTGTCTACGAACTCAAGAGAAAAGAGGTTACGTTTGAAAAATGGCCAGTTTCTCTGAGGCGTGACGAGGCGTGCATAATTGTCGAATGTGTTCTTCCGACTGAACCTGAAGCCATTTGACCTCGAAGGCAAGCATCTACGTGCCATGCAGTACCACGCGTGACAAACGAGGCAGCAGCTCGCGAGCGTGGGGAGGTCGTATCGGATGAGCTTGCAGATGTATTCGTGTAGCTCGTATGGAAGGTGTGGGGGCAGGTTGCTGTCAATGCAACGAACACTCAGAATTTGCTGGTGGCGGCGTCACCGAAATCGGACGGAGGAAGCGCATAACAAACCTTGAGTATGTTAGTGGCCTAAATTCGATCGGGCTCTCCTCGTCGCCAGTCTCAATCGGCCGCACCGGACTCTTGGCTTTGTTGATGGCTACAGTGTTATCCATCTGGCCGGGAGGTGAACGATTTCGTGGGAGCCAGGAGACAATGAGGAAGACATACTACGCACATGTCGACAATTGGAAAAGCGGCGACGCAGTACAGTAAAACAGATACCGGAGACAGGGAAACCTGAACGGAGAACGTATTAAATCGTGTTCTCTACTATCATGTCATTGTGAACTCACCTCGATGAGTCGTCGTGTTCGTCCTTTAGTGTGTGTGACCCTACGTTGGATGCAAGCGCAGATTAGGAACTACGCATGAGGCAGTCTTTGCTGGAGACCAGAGAAATGGCGAAGGAGAAGCGAAGTGTGAAGGGATCAAGCCTGAATACTCGACAACGGTCTCTGAGGTAGAACACGCATTTGCCTCATGGCCTACGACTCCCCTCGTGTCGATGCTTCTGTTCCCAGACAACCTCTTCAACTGAATCCACATGGGTCGAGATACGAGATAGAAGTGTCTTTAAACCAGCTAGTGGTGCACGTTTCTCCCATGCAGTCTACATTCCGCTGTAAGCCGATTATGCGATGTATTTCTATCTGTGCTCAGGCTGACACGCAGCACATACCGCAAGTCTACTGTTGATCCCGTAAGTGTTCGCACTTGAGCAACAATCAGTATGAAGTGACACTACCATATGCCTTCATCCACCTATACCCGATTCCGGATAGCTGTATCATGCACCAAACGCTCCGCAGAAGCACGAGGGTACACACTTCGTTCGTCCTGCACGGCCGCGACCGTCGCCCGCTTCGATCAACACCGCCTATTCCTTCTCTCTTTTGGCATCTCCGTGTGCGCAGCGCATGCCCTCTTCACATTCGACAGAAGACCAACGTACTCACCATCAGGGTCGGGGTCGCACCTGAGCTCGAAGACTCCGCGATCCACCCACGGTGCGAACAGAGCGGTCATATGGTGCTCAATCGCAGACCCCGCACCCGTTCGTAGCTCCAGCATCTTGAGTACGACATATACACCGGATTTGTACCGTCCGAACGGTGGAAGCCTGTCAAAGACGCCGCGGGAGAGAATGCCGTGGAAAGTAAAGGCGGAGTCGTCAGAGCCTGTGCTCGTAGGCGATGCTTCGTCTCTGTCTTGCGTAGCCTCAGAGTGACCTAGATCGAGGATGATACGAAGCGATAGTAAACGTGGGTTCTGATGTCCGATAACAGGTCACCGAGGGCCCTCTGTATTTCCTGTGGCGAGGACGCGGCATGGCAAAAGGTCATGCAGAGTTCACGGTTTTCCAGCGACGTGTTTGCTGCAAGTTGCGGACGGACGTCTGAGTCTACAATTTGCATGGTCAATCGCGTGTGGGAACGGCTATGAGTGACGGTCTTACCAATGTCGATGTTGCAACTCAGTAGCAACGTTTTGAGCACAGCTCCGGATAGACGCATGACAACCATGACGCATTGCGGGAACCCAGGGGACGGCTCGTCTGAGAGATTGATCGTCAACGCCTCCAGCTTGTGACAGACATGTCTGCGCGGTAGACAACAGTTGTTGAAGTTGCGACGCGCAGGTCACGGGCAAGTTCCTGAGGTGGAAGGCCGACAGCGCACATGCAGGTGTACGCGCCATATGCGGAACCATGCCCGCTGTTGATGAATCCAAGCCCGAGTCGAATGCGTTGCATACCCACAAGGAAGACAGGCAAGGAAACCGGAGTAGGAACAGCCTGAGTTGCGAAATCAACGAGCAGTGGCACAGATCGATGTCGAGTCTAGCGACGACGTCCAGGCTTGCGTTTGCCACGAGCCTGGACATCGTCGATAGACTCGACATCGATTAACTTAAGTTTCCTCGAAGCCGACGCGTCCGAGAGTGCGAGAGAAGGAGCGGGTTGGAAGATGCTTCGCCAGCGGCTGGTCAAAGGTGATCTTCCAGAGCCACAGCACCCGGAGACGAGGCAACGCATTGATCATCCTGCAGAGCTCCGATGTTCCGCGAAGCGACATCCGCAGAGACGGAGGTATTGCATGTCAGCGCAATGTGAGAGGCGGTTGAAGAAATGAGGGTGCGGCCCACTAGTCGACCAATCGATACACCGCATCTCGACGCTCTGTAATCCCGAGCAGAAGCATATTGGTATGTGCCACATCGTCGACAAGGTTCGGGGTCTTGAAATCCTGGAAGAGTAGCTTCTGTTCTTCGGTTTGTCCCGTATACTTGCGAAATCCAAGAATACGCTCAGGCGGGAGACGCGGGCAACTCTGGCTGTAGGTGAGGGCGGCTGGAATCAGTACGTCGTTTTCAGCACTCGCGAGGACGGGGACAGACCCACTTGATCGAGGATACCATGTAGAAGACGTGAATGGAATTCTACGGACTTCGAGGGCATCGTATCCGAGTCGTGCACTCCGTGTGTACCCTGACTTCGCAGTTCCTACCTTGATAGAATTTCTCCGTCATTATTATAGCCATTCCACAGTCAGACGGTTGGGATCACGCTCCTATCCAAGCAGACAGAACTCACTTTGGGCGCGCGTAACCGTCGTGTGAGAGGGATCGGGCTCGGAGACTCGGAAGAAGCTGGAGCCATTTTCACTGGATGGAAGGTCAGTCACATAGACCATTGGTCAGTTAGAGACGCGAGATATAAGTACCATATGCTGCATGAATCTCACCTTGAGCTTGTACCGCACCCGGTGCGAAGTTGGCAGGATACGCAGGATTCGTAGGCTATCGTGGAATGAGGAATAATAGGGTACGTACGTTCAAGCACGCCGCGCTGTGGAATACGACCGTAGACGAGAGGAAGGCGAGATGGACTCTGGAGGGTGACTTGCTGGTCATTGACCATCCGCTCAGCGCGTGCGCACGTGACAAGCACGTCTGTGTCCAGGATGGCGCGCTTAAGCTTCAGCGGTTGTCTTCGTACAACCGTAGTGAGCGCTGTCACACATCGAAAACGCCGAGGCGTCTAGATGTCGTGACTAAATGGAATACCCTCCTCCTCCTCCTCCGCCGTCCTCACTGTTCTTACCTGCCTGTGCGCCGCAATAGCTTCCCACATATTGGTAGCAACACTCGTCGATTATAGTCTGAGGCTCACGACGAATCAAGCATCCAACAACGGTCTCGCTGCATCTTCAGTCTTCATCCGGGTCTCTGCTCCCTTGTGTTCATTTTCCATACTGCTGCTTTTGCTCTGCTCGAGAATGAGTGCTCGCGTTCCCTTTATGCCTCAGCGGCCTGCGTCAGCTCGCCCTGAAACCTCGGCTCCTTCGCTCTCTAGTACCGTCGCTCACGACTCGTTTCGCCCAAACGGGCTGCTTTCTGGCAGTCACTCGGCCCCTACATACTCGTACAACGACGGGTCCGCTCCAAAAGACCCGCATATAGCCACCCAACACAGCGCCGAAGCTGCACTAAAGGCTGCGACAAACAAGCCGCTCAACGTATCCGGCCTCGCGAAGCGCAAACCCGTCCCTCAGTCTAACGGGGTCTCCGGACTGGGTACGAACCGCAAGTCCTTTGATAGCTCTGGAGCCGATGCTCGCTCGACCAGGCCTTTCTTGCCTCCGAGCCAGGCTCACCGTCTGTCGGGCCCTCGTCCGTCTTCTCCGTTCTTCCTCGGAAGCACCGTCTCAGGCACTGGATCTGGTTCTGAGTTCTTGTCTGTGAACGGATTCCGCCCGCCGATGCTGCCTGTGCCGTCCAAGCTGCAGACCTCGGGCTCTGGGGATAACCTGAACGGTAATAACGCGCATATAGTCACCTCGGATGGTGCTGGCGACGGCAACACCTCTGAAGCGCACTCTACGAACGGCGACAGATACAACGACCTCCGTTCACTGGGCTCGAACAATCCCGAGCGCGCCCATGCTCGCCCGCGCGTCTCCTCTCATCCGTCTCTCGAGAAGATCAATGAGGATGAAGACGAGGACGACCGAGGTCACCCAGGCGGTGCCCATGGCCAACGGGCCTCCGGGTCCTTCCCGGATGATGCCCACGCGGGCTCGGACGACGCTCCTTCCGAGGCGTCTCAGCCTGGCTTGCGTAGGTCGGTCAAACGCATCCATCAGCAAGACTTCGAGGAGGAAGAGTTCGCGTACGGGACTCAGTCGAAGCGGTACAAGCTGGACGGGCAAGGCCTCGCGGTGAGTTTAGCCTGTCTTCGAGGCGCGCTTTGCACCCGTGTATCGAGGTCGTGGCTGCGTAGCACCAGCGGATTCCCTGGTGCCGACGTCATTACCCTGCTGACATCCCGCACAGGACGACCTCGCAGCGCGCTACTCCCGCGGACCGACCCCCGACGTCCGCGGGTACATCGCTCCCGAAGACTACGAGCGCGGCGTCCCTGACCCTCGCGCGCATTCGCAGCAGCCCGACAGGCCTTACTCCCGCATGTCCGAGGCGCACGTTCATCCACAGGCTCAGCCCGCACCCTTGGACCCTACGGGACGCGGGGAGGCGTTGTACAAGCTCATGGGACAGGACCTCGGCGAGTTCGTGGAGGGCCATGTGGACGCGTACGAGGAGGCGAAGAAGAGGTGGTCGGAGTGTTCGATGGAGGAGTGGACGGCTGGCGCAGACGGTGAGTTTGCGTAGCGCTTACTTCGAACCTGCGTGAAGGGTGGCTCATGCGAGGCGCATGCAGAGTTGACAACGAAATTCTCCAAGATGTTGGATTTTGTACGTGCTACCTTTACTCTCCGTGTAAGCATGCTGCTCATGATCGTACCAGGTCAAGGACCACATGACGTGCGTTCCACTCTTTGCCCACACTGCAGTCCCCGAGTTCACTCGTGAGTGATCGCTGATGCTTGAAGCATAGTGCGAAGCTGTCCCTGTACGCCTCGCTTCATTCCGCCGTCGCCTCTCACAAATCCACTCTCGGCGAGCGAGAGAAGGCTCTGGTGGAAGCACGGGAGAGCCTGGTGCGAGAGGGAGGTGCGGTCGTTGGAGGTGGCGCAGTCGCATCTGCTATGCAGGCGGAGAAACCGAACGGGGAGGACTAGTAGGCTGGACAACACCAGCAGCCGCAGACACTTCCTGCGCACGATCGGTAAGGCGCGTTGACGAGTATTGGGACGATACGGTAAGATAGGGTATGTTCGGTCGAAGATACAAAGATACATGCTGTACACTGGCAAGTTGATCACCTTCCACGCGTCCTCACGATGCCTTCGTGATCAGCTCCTGCACGATCTTTACCGCCCTCTTGAACTTCGCTTTGTCCTCCGCTGTCGCCTGCACCGTGCTCGTCCCAGTCCCGCATCCCGCGGGCCCGCCATTCATCCACATAAGGTCGTCGCTCCCGAACGCGATGCTCGTGTCCAGCCCGTAAATGTCCTCGCTCCCCGGCGGCTGCTCCGTCGGGATCGATTTGAGGATATCGTGCAGCTCGCCGACGAGCGTCGTCGCCCCTGTGTCGGTGGCTGACAACGCCTTGCGCTCCTCATCGCCCAGGGAGGGCGTCCCGTCGGGACGCACGGCGGCGGTGATATTCCAGCTGGGCTGCGAGGGTGTTCCGGTGATCGTGTAGATCGCGCTCGGGGTGGGAGGAGCGAAGCCTCCGGTGATCCCTATAGGTAATCGTAGATGTGTGAGTCGATGTCTGCTCGCATGATCAAGACAAACTGTGGCTGACCGTGTTGCAGGCGGAGCGAGAACTCGGTCGGGGCCATGGTGGTTTCGTCGGGACACTGAGCGTGCAGGGACTACGAACGGAGGTTGGCTGTGGGTATGGGTGAAGGCGCGATTGGTACGTGCGATCGTTATCCGCAGCTTATAATGCGCGTTGTGAGCCTCCGGATACGTGCCACTCGGCCGGACGCGCTCATGCGCGGTTGTGGCGGAAGCGCCACTGCCCTCCTGATTGGGCCTGGCACGTCATTACTAGGCACGCTCGAGGTAAGAACTCAAACAAATGTGCGGTAGATTTTTGGCTGTAATTACTCTGAAGATACATGGGTACTGACTTCGTCGTAGATGAAGGCCAAATCAGTACGCGGATATTGCCTAAGGGTTCCTTTGAAGGGGTACGAACTCGGAAAGTATCGTAGCCTTACATGTGCATCGTGCGTACTACCTACCAGGTAGGACCGGGGCACTGCAAGTCTGTAAGTACTGATCTGCCAAATATTGCAACAGATAACCCAGAAGCAGCTATCAGAGGGTGGTCACAGCTAGCACTGCTGCAGCGCTGACGGTACAATATCATATAAATTCTCTAGCATCCTGTTTGTTTCTGGCGACGCGTGTCAACTCCTCACGTCTCAAGATCTCACCAGTTATGCGCTCATCACGACTGGTTCTCGGGAGATGTGGTTACAGAGGAATGCTCAATGGGGTCGCACGAACGCTGAGTATATTGTCTCGCCCTCCTCGAACACACAGCCAAACTTTAACGACGTCGCCCCAATATGTACCATCTGCCAGGCTTTCAGCGGCTCGTGTCGGCCCAGTTGTCGAAGAGAGCCAGGTAACGCTTCCAGCGGCCTGCGTCAAAGCTCTCGATGCGCTTCCAGTCTTCGCTGTCCAACATGATGCGCAACCAGATCAGCACCCCAGCGACATACGTGTCGGCATGGGTGACCTTGCCGTCGTCGCCGCCAGGCCCCCCGCCGCTCAGCAACAGCCTTCCATTGCCAGCCGCGTCAAACCACGACGCAACGACGCTGAACGCCTTCTCCGCGACCACCCACTGCTCCGCGCGCTTCTCCGACCGGGGCGGGCTGAGCTCCTCCAGCTTGCACCCCAGCGACTTCTCGCGCGTCTCGAAGAAATACTCCGCGCTCCGCGGGCTCAGCGCCGTCGCGATGGCGTGCAGCACCAGCGGCATGAGCTTCTGGTGCAACTCCGTGGCGAACGCCTGCACGAAGCCCGCCTGGAGGGCGCGCGAGTCCGCGGGGAGGAGCGCGGGCGTGACGGGGTAGGTCTCGTCGAGGTAGCGCGCGATCCTGGCGGACTCCGTGACCACCGTGCGCGTGCGCGGGTCGTAGATCGCGGGGAGCGTGTACGGCCACGGCGCGACGGACGGCGGGTTCGGCTCGACTCCGAGGGCGGTGAGGACGGACGCGATGTCCGGGTACTCGACGAATTGCGTGCGGTACGGGAGGGCCTTGTAGTTGAGGGCGAATCTGGATTGTGGAGGTCTGAGCGAGTAAACGCAGTTAAATGGGAAGATGCTCACCTCGTCTTCCAGCTGTTGGGCGACCAGGCGGTGCCGGGCACGGTCCCGGGGATGTCGTAAAAGATGATATGGTCGGTGTCAGGAAGCGTCATTGCGTTGAGTTGTAACGAGTTGTGCGACGGTAGATCTGACGGTGTATTTCCAGACACTGCTGAAGCACTGGAATGCCGGCAACTGCTGTTGGCGCGAGACCTTAAATGAGTCCATCAAGACCACTGTGGCCGCCCAGTCACTCTGGCTCACTCAGCGCTGTCTGCAAAACACTCTGTCAGCGAATGTTCTTCAACAGACCCCGTAGCACATCATGGACAGATGAGTCACTGTCCGTGCTTCGTGCTCAGAACGATCGTGCTAAGTTACATTGAAAGCAGGATGCCAGTACTACCAGTGAGCTGCGAAATTCAGTATCAGCGTGTTGCACAGTTGTTCTGAAGGATATGGACCTTTCTTTTAGAGCCCGGGCTCAAGAACCAGAGTGTCAGGCAAGGATACGGGGGCAAAAGGATGGATTTCTGGTGCGCTATGTGCGGTTGTCCGATGCAAAGTCCAACTGGGGCTGGGCGTTTCGCGCGACGCGCTTGCGTCAGGTGATGGCGTTGGATCACCGGCGTTCGACTATCCTGACTGACTGACTGACGCAATACTCGCGATACGCGCTTGGTAACAGCCTCTATATAGACCATTCATGCCAATATTAGCAAGACGGAAGAAAGATGTTTTCGAGCGTGAGGGAACTGGCCAGCGCGGAGAGGGGATAAGCGCCCTCTCGTGTGTACGATGTCTCGACGGCTGAGGAAAGGGTATAGCTCCCTCCTCCCCCGAGATCAGTCAGCGACAGAGGAAATTTGAATGAGGTGAGCTGTCTCCAAGCTGTCATTAAATTCAGGCTCAGAAGTTCTCGCCCGGAACGTCTACTGCCAGTTCGGTACACATCTGTGGTGGACCTTAACAGAACCGCTCTGAGGTCCTCCGAGTCGCACCTTCTACTCACCAGTGTTCGCAAACGCAGGTCCAAGACTCTGCTGTCTTTACGTGTCTTCGCTGGCCTTGATCCTGCGCACGAGCAATGCCAGTGTACTGAACAGTCTCACGTGTACCGTCAGCACAGAGATCGCGATGCAAGGTCGGAACGCAGTAGTGCCCGCTGTCTTACGTCGTGAAATGAGCCTCCCAGGTGTAGTCAGCAGATCACGCAGTCCTCTTTAAAACTGAGGTTGTACATGGCCTTATCAACCGTCTTCTCGATCTTTTTCCAGTCCGCCCGTCGCTGAATGAACTCATATACGTCCTATGTCATGAATGTCAATCACTAGCAACCAGATCTCGAGTGACGTCCACGTACCTCCGGTTTGTACGCGCCCCCGTAGCGCGTCACATCGCGGACAATCTGGGCCAAGTCTTTGGCATCCTCGACCACGTAGACGTGTCCGAGCATCTTGAGGTACGAAAACTCAGCTGCGATGCTGCTGACCTACACCGGGATCAGTACAGAATACGAGCCTGTCTCTTTACATCATACCTTCAATGACGAAATGAATGTATGATACGCATTCAAGTCAGCGATGACCTGGAATCCACCGTTGAGCGATATGATCTGCCGCTTTAAATGCTTCTGGAGGATGCTGCAATAATGCGGGCCCGGGTTAGAACTCTGCCTCGACCGGGTGGCAGAGCAACGACTCACGCAATCAAGCGAATACCGATCTCCTGGTAAAAGACCTCGAGCACTTCCTTGCTCGTGCTCCCTTAAGCAGCTGGCAATGCATCTTCAGGCACTGGATCGCCTCGACGCAGCCCTTCGACGGTCCCAGCTCGAGTGGAGAACCCTCTTGCGGGTAGTATGCGCGGGGCCCCGTGAGCTTCATGATGATGTGCTCCACCTACGCGAACCGTCGATGAGTCAAACGCCGCAAGAGTCATCCCGGTAGACGATATCATACTTGGTTCATTAGTGCATCAGTGCCAGCGTTAAGCCCGGCAGCGACGCAATCATCGAGCACGTCTTCAAAGCGCTTCTTCTCACGTACCACGGCGTTCAGGAAGTCGGTACGGTCAATGTGGGGTGCCTATACCGCGTGCTCAGCCCGAGAATGCTCAAAATGTGAACACACGCCGAACTCACCAGTTCCTTGTCGAAGTACACCTGGACCATACTCTGGATGGTGTCGCCCACATGCACCAGCTCGAAGAACTGGAGCAGCGGTGCGACGCTCCTCGTCTCTTCGTGCTCCGCCGGCTGGTACGTCCTCATTTGCTGTGTCGCTCTGTTTATACGCATCAGCATCTCACACATTTCTCCATCACACGTCGACGAGGTACACACGTATCAAACCCGGGCTTGACGTGCCGCTCGCCGATCGCTTGCAGCAGGAGAACGAAGATCTCCTCGATCGTGTCCCGTACTCGGTGGCCGTACTGCCCCGGGTATCCCGAGAACGTCTCCGCACGCTTGAGGGACTCGCGATCGGCGTGGATGAGCTCGAGGGCGATGTCGAGCGAGAGCAAAAGATCAAATTTATCGAAGGTCGTCGGCTGCGGCGCGGGTAGCGGAGTGGAAGTGCGCGTAGAAGTCGAGGTTGAGGAGGAGGTCGTCTTCGAGAAGATAGATGGTGTAAGCTGGGAGTGGGCGGTCGTACTCGACGACACGGACCCTGGTGTATTTGTCAATACCCAAGCAAGCACTTACAGGCGTACACTCACATCTGTCTGTCTTCTCACTCTCGATCTCCATATCCTTCTCGTTTGCGAACTCATCTTCGTCCTGATCCCCCACATCCCCGTCCGCATCCTCGTCCACATCCCCGATCTCGAACAACGTGCTTCCATCCTGGCCCTTCTCGAAGTCTTGTGTATACCAGTTCTTCTTGTAGTCCACACTCCCTCCCCGAGACTGCCTCCATGAGCCGAGCTTCGAGAACCGCTTCCCAATCCCTCCTCCACTACCACCTCCTCCAACACTGTCCGCGTCACCCGCCGCGCTCGCACCCCACTTCTGCGGGTTCAGCATCGAGATGCCCTGGACAGCCGCGGACCCGCCCGCCGCGACGGCCTTGCCGACGGTAGCCGCTGTGCGCGGGACAATCGTCACGGGAAGGAGGAGTACATCCGTGAAGGACGCGAGCACGTTGCGCTTCACCTGCGCAGGGTTCGACGACCCGATGAAGCGCACCTGCGTGTGTTCTGCAGTCGTCTGCTGCCCGGGGATGGCTGGCCCGGACCGCTGGAGGAACTGAGAGCGGGATAAGAGCCAAGGCAGGGTAATGTATAAGAGAGCGTACCTGTACTTCCCAGGCCCGACACGTTCGCTCGAAGCATGCTTTGACGAATTCAATCTCCTCGTCGAGATACTCGTCCATGTTCGGCTCGAACATACGATACCTGCATTCGATCATTAGTCCTACGCTGCGGATGGAACGCTACGAATGTGTACTGACGCGACGTCCTCCGCCTGTGCCTTCGTTACCAGCGAGTCGCTCCGCTCGGACGCGACCTCGAAAATGGCGTCGGTCATCCGCCACGCCTCCCTGAACGACGCGGCGCACGCCTTGAGAAACGTTTCGTTGCTCAGCTCGCGCGCGCGGGTCAAGAGCGGCGCGACGTACTCGCCTACCTAACACCACCACTTTAATACAGACGTTAGGAATCGTCACTGTAGACTCACCACGTCCCCCGCCAGCCGATCCGCAAACGCGAGTAGCACACCCGTCGCGGGCGGGAACACGCGAACCGCTCTCGCGCCGTGTTCCCGAAGTGCCGCGAGGATCTCGCCCATAAACGCGTCCATCGCGTCGAAGTCGAGTTGGCCGTCCTCCGCGAAGTTGTCCAGCGGGCGCCACTTCGCTTGCTCATAGAAGATCTCCCGCTTCTCGATCCACACCGTGCCCAGCTCCCAGCGCACCTCACTGCTCCCTCTATCTGTCTCCCCGAAGCCGACGCTCCTCCCCTCGCCACCACTCCGATCCAACACTTCCCAGCTTGCCTCGGCCGCCTCGCGCATCCCGGCTTCGTCTGCTCGTCCATCCGCAACGTCGAACGCAGTGAGCAGGGTGTCTTCAAAACGGTCCGTCGCTGCTCGCAGGGCAGCCGAGAGTGCTGACCAAGAACGCAGTGGCTTCACGCGTGGAGAGAGAAATAGTGCTAGGAGGCGTAACGTGTGGGCTTGCTGCAGAGGCGTCTGAAACGGCGAAGGCAAGGGTGCGGAGGCTGGAGGAAACAGGGTGGAGAGAACAGCATGTGGGGGTGCGTAGAGCGCGGGGACAAGTGGTTTGAGGAGGGTGTGTACGCGGATGTACTGCGCGCGATAGGTCGGTTTCGGCGGCGGACCTGGTGACGTTGGCGTCGCAAAGCTAGGGAAGGCAGAGCCTGGACGAGGTGTGCCAAAGGTTGAATTTGACAATGCCCCTAGGATGGACTCAGTAACGGGTCTTTGTAGAGAGGAGGGGTCGATGAAGAGGAGGAGAGGTGAATATGGAGAAGCGGGACATGCTCCAGGCATACTCTAGCATAGCATAACCTGCTGCAGTTTCCCACTGCCAGAGTGCGCACGGACATGAGATAGTGTGCTACTCACCGACAAAGTCGCCCATCTCATCCGCAGGCGCATTCAATACCGCCGAGCCCTGCCCGCCGGACGCGAAGTCGCCAAAGTCGTCGTCGCCGATGTCGACCGTCAGCGTCGGGGGCGCGCCGCCCTTGCTCACCCCGTTGCGCTCTCTCTCCCGCTCCTCCAGCACGCCCAGCACCTCGTGCAGGTGACCCTTCCCTTTCTTGCCCGTGTCCGTGCTCGCGCGCCCACCTGCACCCGCATGCTTTCCGTAACCCTGCACGTCGTCCCCCAGCCCGTCGTCCAGCCCGAACAGCCGCCATCTCGCCTCCCACACACGCTCGTCGCGCACGAGCGCGCCCGTCGCCCGGCATGCCTGCGCGTACGCGGGCAGGTCGGGCACGGCGAGGTGTGTGAGCACGACGATGTGCAGGTCGGCGGGAAGCCGGCCGATCCGTTCGAACGGCGCGGGCCCGCGCTGGCGGGCGTGTGCATTGACGAAAGGCGAGCTCGAGGGTGCTGCTGGGCGTGGCGTTAGAGGCGAGAAGCGTGAAAGGCGGTTCTTGGACGAAGCCGATGGTGGCGAGGTGGAAGAGTTGTAAAGTCGGACGGGCTCGAGGGTGGTAAACTTGTCCATGCCGACGACTTGAATATCCGTGCTCGATGGTTGATGTATGGTCAGAGGAGATGAGTGAGGAGAACGGTGCTCATCGTTCGTGACGGTGTTGACGGACCCGCGACCGAACGCGCTTCTCGCAACTGCGCAGTGCGGTTACAAGTCGATTGTGTTCGGTTATGCATGTAGTATTGCCCTTGTCATCGAAACTCACTCGTAAATTTGTGGGTGGATTTAAAACGAAGGGATCATATTCAGGTCTGTGATGATCGCAAGAAAGAAAACAGACACGGTGCGACGATTTCAGTCAGACTGGCAAGCGGTCATTCTGTCAAGGCGCTCGCGCTCGGTCTGAGCAGTCTCCTCTGTGCAATGGAACTTCGCTCCGTGCCATGGTATTCATACAGCCCTACTCTGACGGTAGGGCATACTGTTGTATCGGAAGGCACTAAAGATGCGCAGCCGCAGAAACCGACATGGTTACGGTAGGTCGTCCTAAAGACGCAGAAGTATCATACTGTACAAGATATCAACTTGAACCGAACCGCTTAAAGCCCGAAAGAGAAACCAGCGAGAGCGAGCCAAACGAGGACAGCGTCGAGAACTTGGGACGACAGGCAGGGCAGGGTAGCGCAATGATTTGGAGCGTTCAGAAAGCCGGAAAGCCGGAAAGCCGAGAGGTCACGGTAAAGCTTGCAGACGGGATCCAAGCGCGAGGAGAATCTTGCGGATTGATGTTGAAGTCGGGAAGAATGTGAATCGAGTGGTCCTCTGAAGTTTAACGAAGCCAAGTTCAGGCGTCGGTCGAGTGCTCAGCGAGAGCCCTGAAAGTCGACCAGGGAGACGGTAAATGCGAAGGCATTGTCCGAAACTTCGTGTACACAGACACATCGGTGCCGACCTTCCGAGTATCCCCAGAAACCGCGAGTGAGAACGAGGCGGAAAAAGGCTCCCCACCGAGGTGGAGGACCCATGGAGGAGACAGTGCAGAGAAGGTAGCGCCGTTGAGCAGGATGTCCGGTGGAAGACTGGCCGCGTTCGAGACAGAGGGAACAGGAGAGGCCCACGCAAGCTTGTCAAGACCCAAAGGCAATGATTCCACCGCAGCGACCGCCAGCTCGAACGCGGGCTCAGGTTTCGAGTCCTGGAAGAGTTCCGATGCGAAGCTCGTACCGGGCGAGCCGTTGGAGAGCGTCGTGGGCAAAAAGTCCGGGTCTTCAACGATGATTCTAGAGACCTCCGAGTGCGTCGCCTGCTTGTCAGATCCCTGATTCGTTTCCTCGTCCAGTTTTATACCGAGGTCCGCCTTCTCGGTGATTCCAGTTCCGCCAACGATGGGGTCGCACCGCATGAAAGCCGAGTAGTCGTCTGGCCAGGATGCCTGAGAGTAGACGGAGAAGGTGGAGACGGTGTCTTGCAGAGGCTCGGGCGTGCTCCTGCAGCTCGTGCCGATAGTGAGAGCGGGGGTGCCAGGCTCCGAATGCACCTCCAGGTGAGGGTACTGCCAGGCAGGGGAAAGATGGAGTTTATCGCTGTCTTTCTGAGGCGAGGATGCCTCCTAATAGGGAGACGCACTGAGCATCGAAACATATACATCGAGCGAACGAAGAGCACGCACCTCAAGGACAACCACCATGCCCGCCTCGAGGTCCGCCGAGCTGAGCGTTTCAGAGACGCTCGAATCTGCCTTGGGCTCGGCGGTTTCCATAGCTCCTCCGACTTCACTTGTCCTCCGAGTGAACCGCGAAAGACCGCACGACCAGAACCTTCGAACGCGTGGCGCGCCCGCTGAGGTGCTCGCTTCTTGCAGACCTAAAATTTCGGCCTTCCGAGCCGCCGCGCGACGATACCGAGTGATGAACCAGAGAACAAGTAGTAGCACGTTCACGAGGATAATCGCAACGAGAGACCAGAGGAGCGTCGGCGACAGATGTGGATGCCCAGACAAAGGTATCCCAGGCGTAGATGTTAAACCTGTATGACTGGGTGCCGGAGGCATGTTTGTTTGCGTTGAGTCTTGAGGAGACCGCGTATCTTATGATGATGACGGTGCGTGAAGAGATCTAGGAGAGCAAGGGAGAGCCTATGCAATGACTGTGAAGTAGTGAATGCAAAGTGAGCGACCAGCGTTTGGTCTCTGGAATGACACTGTTCGGTTCGATTCAGTCGTCGCGTCGCGGTCACGTGCTTCGGCGCGTGAGTAGCGTACTACACGGAACTCTTGAGACAATTCAACAATCCCCGACGGGCCTGCGGTGTGAGACAGGGAAAACCACGGTGGATGATGGAGGAGCATGAGTTGAATTTAGAAAAGATGAAGCTGATCGTGAGGCCGTGTAAGACGACTCCCCGGGAGAGCGCGGAGCCTCTCGGAGTTGCGTGAGTACCGCGTTTGCTCACGGGTAAATACCTACTGTATCGTTCCAGTCTTTATCAATGTGGTACACCGATGGGAATTTCGCTTGCGCTGATGTACTTTCTGTGTGCCCGGCTTCTGTGGCGCAACCACGGTACCGGGCCTCCCTGTCAAAGGAACTGAAGAAAGCAATTTCGTCCAGCGGTCAGTACTCACACACGACTCGGAGGAGTTCCCGATCTGCCACCTATATACTCGACATGGTGGGATACCTTCGTCCACGGCCCACCTACCACTTTGGTAAGATGGCTGACGTTCTGCGTGACGACTCCAGCGGTTCCGGCTTGACTGTTGCGATCGCTAGTCATGACATTTTCAAACATCTAGAAATCGACTAAAATAAACCACGAGAGTATGTCTTTAGAAGATGTACCCGGGCTGGGACATCCTTATATGCTATTATATCATACTGTCAGTCCGGCATGCCCTTACACTGCTGGTACATATTGCCAAACCGAGCAACCCACATATTGGGGTGCAAGGGTATGTACAATTATTACGAGCCCTTACATTGATTCCGCCGCTTATAAGGGTCTTGTATGGCCTTATAGGCCGGGTTAGCTTTCGGCGATGACGTGGCTCCAGCTGCCAGTGGACTCGACTTCGAGACGTCTTGTCGTATTGAGAGTCTGCCTAGGGGAGACGTACGGCGAGAGTTCATCAAATCGACGTTGTATGTGAAGATAACACAGCTGATATCCCTACACCAGTATAATATCCTACCAAGTGACCGATGTTGATAGCTCTAGCCCATAGACTGTATACTGCTGTTCCGGACTTTCGCGATAATTTCGTTATAGAAGGACCTACACCTCTTGTGGATCGCCTCCGGGCGGATTGCCTCAGTTGTACAAGCCGTCTCGAAATCGATGATGCGGTATTTGTAGGTGCGGTTGTTCCTGGAAGACGGAAGGCCGGCGATGCCTTTAGGCTGCTCGTACGCGCGAAGGATGTTGGAACACTCCCAATCGGTATAGTCAACCTGCAGTTGGCACAGCTCCTTGCTCATGTCGAATAAGTCCTGCCTAAGTCGGAATCAGATTTAACGATTCACTGCACTTCGTGTCCGTCAAGACTCACTCGAGCTCTTTGAGTTGCTGGGGGGTCGAATATAATGGAAGAGGTTCGCCTACATCCTCCAACAGCAGGACGTTCAAGCTCGCCATTTGATTGGGCATCCTGAACATGTTGATCGTTTTCTTATCCCGCGGGAACGTGCACTCCGGGGCCCACGGGATGACGACGTGCTCGAGGAGGTTGACGAAGCACCGGAAGTAGCCATAACAGCGCGGAATGACGACGCCTTGCAAAGAGTGCAGATAGTCGTACATCGCTGCCTCTTCCGCCAGATGCTGGCCTTCTAATTCCGCGGAGACCTTGATCACCATGGGCGGAAAACTGTAGGCCGCCTCAGAGGGTTCATGCGACACCCCATGACAGACCCTGTAGATAGTGTGGCTCTCCCCGTCACGCAAGACTTCACCAACATGCAGATGAAGATCGAGATGGCTGTCGGGTGAGAGTATGGACGGGGAATCTGGCGGACTAAGATCCTTGGGCTCGGATTCATAGGACACAGCCGCCGTATACCACTGTCGCAGATGTGAAATCTCTCTCGGCATTCTGAGAGCAGCAGCTTTGCCGCTATAGTCCTTCACGAGGCCATGGATAGTGAGCGATTTCGCAGTGAGCGGTTGCTGAGAATTTTTTCAATTGAACGTATGCCGTCACCATTGTTAACTTGGCTCACCAACAGCGGTTTTACGGTCCCTGTGAAAGCGTCCATGATTTTGCTCGTAAATGTCGATGAAGGAGAATGTCGGAAGATTGGAGGTCAAAGTGCTACGCAGAGATTCGAATTAGTAGGTCTGCAAGTGCTTAAGTACTGCTTATAGACGCTTACTGATCGGTTGGAGGACGGGCCCATCATGATTCTTATGCGAAGGCGATACTCCTCTCGGCTCTAAAGAATACACGACATGTGTTATAAACGCGACGGACCCGAGTCCGCTGCCCACGCATAGTCGGTGGTCCAGGAAGCACCGGTGCGAGTGATGTGTACTCATATGAGCGTAAGGCTCGGATCTGCAGTTGTGCGATGCATACATATGCGAGGCCTGAAACAGGCCGCCTGTGCGCAGTAACCCCGCAATATGTAAGCACAATGTACAAGCAGTTGATACATAGCGAATTGGTCACGGTCTGTAGCAGCGAACCAATGAACATATTCTCTGCTATGGTGAACATCTCCGTGTCAGCGTCCCGAATATTCCTCGAGAACTACGTGGAACCGGGACGTACCAGAACTGCTGAGTCAAGGCGGTCGTATGTACGAAGACGACCGCCGCGGCTGAAGCGCGCCACCGTCGCGTTCCTCACGTGCGCACGCACTGCGACAGCGGCCTCCCGCGTACTAGGCTAACTGCTTGCAGTCAACCGTCGTCTTCAAATAGTACAGTCCCGCATTCGCGCTGCTGTAGTCACTGCGCTACTCACTGCCCCTGATATGAGTCACGACGGCGACAAACTGAAGCAGCGCCGCCGCTCCGACTATCCGTACTTCCTGACCTACCGTACGCGCTGGTTCGTACAAACACTGCGTCGCGTACTCGGTCTGACTCTTATCCCTCCGCAGGAGCGACAACGACCAGTACGGGCACATGAACAACTCCGTATACTACCACCTATTCGACTCCATCGTGAACACCTACCTGATCACGCGCTGTGGGCTGTCCCCGACACACTCACAGCAGATCGGGCTCGTCGTCTCGTCCTGGTGCCGATTCTTCGCGCCCGTGTCATTCCCGACCGTGGTTGACCTCGGCCTACGCGTAACGAGCCTCGGGAACAGCTCCGTGGCATACGAAGTGGCCGTGTTTGAGGAGGGAAAGGACGCGGCTAGTGCAGTGGGCGGGTACACGCATGTCTTCGTGGACAGCGAGAGTAGACGAAGCACGCCGATCGGTTCTGGTATGCGCGAAGGGTTTGATAAGCTAGGTGTCAAACGTACAGAATTTGTCAATTCAAAGCTATAACGTTCGATGTCTGGGAAACTGGGACCTATATGACTGGGAGTGTTCCTCCTACTCCGCGCTATGGTCTGAGCGGACCTGTCCCCTAGTACTCTGGACAATCCGTATGACAACATTCAACGCGTCAATGCCCGCGTTCAGGTTCCTTCTTCTCAACTGGAATATACAGGTTCGAGACACTATCTGAACTATCCTAGGGTCTTCTCGCGCCGGAACGCATGCAGCTAGTGCCTGATACCTTCAATGTGGTGAGCCAACACTCCGACCTCTGATAAAACCCTACTGAGGCCCTTGATGTGTCTCCGCTCAGACGAAAGTACATTATAGGATCAACGTGGTTATCAAGTGATTCATTTAGCCACTGCCCACACAGGCGAGACGAGGCTATGCGATGCGGAATACACGCACTGCGCTTCATCGTACCCATGGAACGGGCCGTGCAGTGCTCCTTTGAGGTCCAAGCACAAGTATAAGGCAATGCGACGTAACCTTGCACGCTGGTGGAACAGGGGTGGCTCAGGACCAGTGCGCCGCAGTGCGCACAGCAGTTGCCGTGAGTTGGAATATACGTCGGTCTTCGAGAGAAGCGAGTATTGACGAGAGCTCCAGCTGATGGTCGGATGCAGACTCGAGCCATGACTGTGGCTCGATGAGGCGTCGAGGACACGGTGATACTGAAGTGCTCGGAGGATCCACGACGTCGGTGGACGCATGCATCACGCGTAGACGCGCGAGTTGTCATCACGTCTGACATCCTCCTCTGCGCTCAGGCCTACCGTCTGTCGTCCCGCCCACGACTCATCTTCCGTGTTTTGTTTCTTCCTTGGAAGGGCTCATGCGCGTTGGATCAGCGCATTCTCAGCGTCTTGGACCCAGATGGGCGCACATATAAGACCACGCCTCTAGTCGGCGGCTGTGTCCCGGGCTTCGCGGCTGGGGCGTGCCTTCTCAAGAGTGCCAACGCATGTCTTAGTTGCGTTAGCATCGTCCCGCATTTGTGAGCGACATGATTGCTCGATACAGCCCAGGCGCGTGGTCCCTTCCATGCTCACGGGTATGTGTCCATCAAAACTCTGTTCGTGGCAGTGTTAACGACGTTCTGCAGCATCCCTTTTGGAGCAGTTCATGTTGACCGACACGACGTACAGAGTTCTGTGCGGGAAGGTCATCATAACATGAATCTGGACATTTTGACCGTCTGTGCGCCGACGAGACAGTCAACTCGTCCTGTCAATGCACAGCCTTGGTGCCAGTTGGCTATTCAATCCCATAAAGCAGATCAAAGCGCAGATTTATTCTTGACCTCTCATCATGGGCTCTCGGTAAGTACATCAAGGCGTTCTCAGTTGCTCGAAACAATCGTACGCAAAATCCTCTCAGAATATTGGGTGGTGCGCAGCCGGGCCCTTCCGAGAGCGAGACGCGGATGCGTCTCAACCAGTTCATTCAAATTGCGAACAAAGTGGCCCGGACCTCACGCATCAGAACACGATCGGAACTCTGCATGGAGAGCAGGTCTTCCATGTCCTGGGTTCTACCACGTGCGCGCTTCCTATTGACGTAAGTGTTACAATAACTAGGCGTCGCGCACGCGATGAGGCTCGTTGAACGGGAGTAACGTCGCGAGACATTCGGGTGACGTACGTGTTGAGTATATGCGCGGTAAGGGTAGGGCCGGAGGCCTTCCGCTTCAGCGTCGAGATCAGTTTAGCGAAGAGATACTTCGCCCATTTATGATCGTGTTGATGGTCAGACCTGAGGCACGGTCTACGAAGGCACCCCACGGAATACCTCGCGCTATGTCCAACTAAGGGAGCATACGCGCGCCCTTGATCTGTTGATCCAGCAATGTATACATTTCCAGATCGATGTTGTTGTGTCGCACAAGACGTACCAGAAATGCACCTGCCGTTCCGCGTGACGTGCGGCCTGTCAAGGCTCCGAGGACCACCACGAAGGCTTTTGACCATACGCTGCTCTTGATGCGAGGGTATTGAAGGACGCGAATACTATGGATGCTGGGTGTAGTCGTGATCAGCGTTAGACGCAAGAATGCGAGGATCACCGGTAGCAAGAGGGCGGACGGATCGTTCGCGGGAGACGCAGGCGAGGACGAGAGCTCGAGTAGACAAAGAGACTCGGGGGCGAGAATTCGAGCGAGCACGCACCCATCAGCCGGAGGTCGCTAGTGTATTCTCCAGGGGTATAGCCAGTCCTGCGATATGCAGACATGCCGCATACAAAGAGGACAGCCTACGGTGCGCTATTGAGCGTGGCGCGAGGTGGATGAAGAAGGAGTGTGTTTCACCGGAGACGTGACCCAATGAATCAAGGCGCAGCATGCGCATTTTATGGGTGAAAGAGTCGGCATATTACCTACATTAACTAAGCCGATAATACGTTGGGTTAATTTACAATGAATCACGCCGCATCACGGCTGCAAAACAAGGTGAACATTATGAACACATTCTATATAAACTTACCATATGTCCAAGAGTATCTCACAAGCCTCATGCTGAACACAATTAAAATGAACCCCAGGTATAGCTGGCATGAGGCAGCCACTTGCATATGAGGATCATCTTGATTTCATTCTGAATGTCTCCAGTATGAAATCACAATGTAACACTAGGAGTCATTCAGAGGCCACTTAAGTCTTACTGGGGTAATATTCAAAATGACCCCCTGAGTAAGCCCAGACTGAGGCTCACATGTATCAATGTATGGAGATCAAAATGAGCACAAAAGTATAGTATGGATAATGCAGCCACTTACATATGATCATTACTTGGGCCTCAAATCGAATATCCTATGATAGCTCACATGTATGTAGTGGTGGCATGATGAGTATTCTTTGGAAATCAATCAGATGGACTCATAGTAATCACAAAATGAAATAGCCCTTCATATCTGGTCCAGACTTGAACCAGCCTACATTTTCCAATCATTCAACAAAATCAGTACACCCAACCTATGTGGTCTATTCAGCACAGTCAACTTGTATACTCTGTTCAGCTAAATCAGCACAATCAGTACAACCAGCCTATGCAGTCTTTTCAGCACAAACAACCTGTACACTCTATTCAACAAAATCAGCACAATCAGTACAACCAGCCTAAGTGGTTTCTTCAGTACAAACAACCTGTATACCCTATTCAACAAAATCAGCACAATCAGTACAGACAGCCTGTATACCCTATTCAACAAAATCAGTACAACCAGCCTATGTACTTTGTTCATCACAATCATGCAATCATATAAATTCAGTACAGCCAGCCTATGTAGTCTATCCAATACAATCCACCAAATTCAGTACAGCTAGCCTATGTACTCAATTCAACACAATCCATGAAACTCAGTGAAGTCAATCCATTATGGAAATCAACAAAATCAATAGAATCAACGAAACTTAGTGCAGACCATGACAGATCACCGTCCGGTGGACCGACCTTCATACAAAAACTGCGACCTTCACGAATCTACCTTCAGTGGCCCGCCACGGCATCTATCGCGGGGGCTCTTGACGGATGTCGGGGGACGTCGCAATCGGCGATGCGACAGATCGACAAGCGAAACAGCAGGCCAAACGGTCATCACGAGGCGGTATTGCACTGATGGGCGAGGGCGACGTATCGTGGCGAACCCCATGGAAAGATGGTGAGTGGTCAGTGATAGTCATGCATAAACGGTCATTACTCACTATGCCGCGTTATCGCCGACTGGTATACGCCGTCCTGCGCAAAACTCATGTTGACTGAGTTTAGATGGCTCGGAGGGGCCGTGGAGATGGCGAGCACTGGGTCAGTGACAGCCATAAATGCTGACCTGCGACCGTACGCGAGCCTGATGTTGGTGCCATCTGTTGTTTTCCTAGCTACCGCTATGCCGAAGCCGGGACATGTCTACCGAAGCAAACAACGAAGATAAGTAATGGACCGCTTGCGAGAGAGTCGCGTACTTTACTTACTCGTCCGTCGTGTTACCGCAGACGCGAGCGACAGATGCGGGCTCGGCCACCTCATCAAATCTGTGTATTGAGAACGTGCGCAGGACCTCACAGCCTGCCTGCAACCTCGGCGCGGCTGCCCGATGTGGAAGGATTGAAGCGGGCGAGCGGACGTCGACAGGCAGGGTGTACGATCAGGGCAGGCGATGCACCGTAGACACCGCAGCGGGAGAGCGGACCAGAGACCGCAAGCGCCCGCGCCGACGCACACAAAGGGAGAGGGGCGACAGGGTGTATACCAAACAACGTAAACAAGTGCCATGCGAATTCATTGACGCGATCCACATCCGACCCTTGCCCAAGACGCCGTCTTCGTCGCTCTTCAACTCCCCGTTTTCCGCATTCGCACTGTCGGTGGCACCGTTCTCTGCGGCCGCCGACTCCGGAGCACGCAGATGGTGCTTCTTCATCGCGCCGCGCATGTTCCGGAAGATCGTCGTCGCGCGCATGCCCGCGAGCACGATCCGCAGGTCGCCAGTCTTCGCGGTGACCTTCCCCGGGAAGATCTGCTCCGGCGGGAAGTGCAGTGGCAGCCCACATGGGGTGATCGCGACTAGGACGAGCGAGGCGATGTACAGCGTGAGAGCTGCGTAGAATAGGCCCAGCGGGACGGTCGAGGGCACGTACACGCCGATGGCGCAAGCTCGGTGGACGGCAGGATGGATGTGGCGGACAGGAAGGCAGACGCAACGGACGCCACTGGCACTGGCAGGGCAGACAAGTGTATCATGGAATCCCAGCTCAGTCACATCTAGGGCGAGGTATGATATATGAGTACCGAGACGACTTCACAACTTTCTACGACGCATCAGGAAATCATGCAATCTGTCTGAGGGCCATGTCAGGGGCTTCAGAAGCCTTCAGAAGCCTTCAGATTGCCCCAGATTGCTTCAGATTTTCAGCCCTCATGACCTCAATTTTTTTCGATGCTAACTCGTCAGACAGGATTTTCAGAGTGTTCAGACACCCTGTCAGACTACCCAGCTCATCAGCCAGATCAGCCAGATCAGCCAGGATGTAGAAATCAATTCAATCATATTCTATTGATTGCTACTACTGTACAAAATCGTGCTTGCTAATTGTACGCTTGTACGAGCTACCATCTGCCCAGTGAATGTACGTGGCGGACTCGCTCCCCCACTTGTTGTGTTCGTACTCGGCGGCCGAGCTCCTTGGGCTGCGGTGCGGCACACTCATCCTTCACGGGCCTATGCGCGTCGAGCTGGGGCTCGGCAGGCCCTTGCATGCCGCGCCGGGTGCCTGGTGGAGTATTGCTTGTCGCAATGCTGCTCATTGAGTTGTGTCGTACCGGGCTTGGGCACGTTATGTATGGCGAATTGGCTCGCGTCATACCAGTGCGCATCGGTTCGTGATCCGTATCTGTAAGCGGCTGATCCTTCGATGCTGGTGGGTCCATCCGCGGTATGTGGCGCAGCGTCCGCGAGATGAGGAACATGCGTGTCGACCATCTGTCGGGCTCGCATGTGCCAGACTCGACCCTCGACCCGGACCCGGACCCATACCAGCACCGGTACAAACACGCCACGGCGAGTACGGGTACTGCGCGGTCAGCGGGTCTGAGGGGTCATGCACGGGTTTGTTCGGGCATGCGAGATGGTGGGTGAGCGACACGGCGAGTAAGTAGGGCGGCGAGAGGGACACAAGTGTAAGGGGCGACAGGGAGAGCGAGACGGTGGGTGAGCAGGACGGCGGGCGAGGGGAGCGACAGGCGAATTGAAGAATGGGCGAGTGGAGCGGCAGGCGCGTGAAATGGCAGGTGAGTGGAATAACGGGTAAGCAAGACAGCAGGCGAGCGGGGCGAGCTAGGGAGAGAGCGAGGGCGAAAGCGGGTGACTGAGTCGGCGAGCGAGCGATTTAGCAGACAACCCAGTAAGGGGACACCGTGGGGTGCCCGTCCTCACCAAGCCTATGCGCGTCGGACTGGGGCATGCCGGGCTGATGCTCGGCGGGCCCTTGCACGCCGCGCCGAGTGCCTGGCAGGCTGTTGCGCACCGCGGTCCTGCTCGTTGAACGGTATCATACCGGACTTGGGCACATCGCATTGGTGCGCGACGAGCTGGCCTTGTCGTACCAGTGCGCGTCGTATCCGTATGCGCTTGTGCTCGTTGGGCGAACGTGCACCGGGGCTGTCTCCGTCGTGTTCGACTCCTTCCACTCGTCCTGAGTGGGCATTAATCCCGGAGTCGAGTTGGAAAGCGATGTACTCACTTGGCTCGCTGGCCCTGTTGGCCACAACCCGTGTTCCTCCCTGCATGTTAGCCCTTCGCGAGCCTCCAACGACACTGTGGCACGTCGCTGGGGCTCGTTGTAGTCGCGTACAGCGCGATCTTGAGCCGCGCAGTGGTCCGATGCACACGCCTTCTCTTGCGGACGGGTCCATAGGTCTGCACTGGAGGTCGGCGGTGGGCAAGCAAGGGCGAAACAGAGAGGGAGGAGCGAGCTGACAGTGAAGGCGGACGAGGTGAGAGGTTGAGATCGTTGAGGATCGTTGAGACTCGAAGTCGCGAGCGCGCGTGACGTGTCGTGGCTGAGGCGCTTAGCACTTCTCGCGAGTTGCAGCCTCCACGGCGACGTCGACTCAACTTCAATACCGCGCGGTAGACCACAGCGTCAAGGCACACGCAAACTGCGACGGAGAAACGAGGGAAAGACGGAGCTGGAGGAAGTAAGGGGTAGTGTAGGTGAGTGCGTGCATTCTCACCTGCTTGCTTGGTTCGCCCGCCTACATACTCACTCGCACACTCGCCCTCGCTGGCTTGCCCGCTCGTGCTAACCTTCTTGCTGGTTCGCCCGCTCGCACGTTCTCTCCTGCTTGTCATTCCCCTGCTCGTCACTGCTCCGCCCGCCGGCTCGCTCTCGTCCGTCTAGTCTCGCCTTCTCACCCGTTCTCGACTGTCTGCTCGTGCCCGTCCACCGTCGTCCTCGGTATCTTGCCCGCCCGGACACGCATCATCCCACCAGCTCGCTCGCCCATTCACCTCCCCTCGGCTGCCGCTTGTCTGCCCGTCCGCCAGTTCACCCGCCTGCCAGTTCGCCCGCCAGTTCGCCCGCCAGTTCGCCCGCCAGTTCGCCCGCCAGGCCGCCCCCTCGCCCGCCCACCCGTTCGCTCACTTGACCGCTCCCATTTCCTCTTTCCCATGCTCCCGCTTGCTCGCTTACCCATGGCAAACTGGCCTTCACCCGCGCGAAATCCGTGCCCGCTCAGGCGGGTCTGTGCCTGGGCGGCTTACGGGTATGGGTCGATCTCGGGATACCCAAGGGTACCTGTGCTTGGCCTTAGGACTCCGACTCGGCCGTCTACCTGAGAGGTGGTGAGTTCCGTCGTCTTTCGGGCTGCTCGGTGGGTGAATCCGAGTCAACTCACCGCGACGTACAAAGCAGTCACGCCCGGCTCCTGCCCACCACGGCGCCCCCACGAAGCATCCTCTCGCGGCCCAAAGAGGAGAGCGTTCGCAAGCCTTGCCGGATCAACGCGCACGTAACACACACCCGGGCCATCGAGCAGAGGCCAGAACGACCGCGTCTGTGTCACGGAAGAGGCCGCCATCCTGGCGGCGCCGTGCTAGCTTCCGTGGACATCGTGTGCCGGAAAGGCACGCTGCCTTGGCTTCTGTCACCGCGCAGACGAGCCCCTCCGAGTGATGTATAAAGCGGAGGGCTGCGGGACGAACAAGACGTCGGTGAGTCACATTCTTGACCAGGTCGAGTAGGCGTGTGCAGAGATCCTGGCAGAGCAGGCGCGCTCGCCGAGCAAGCGTTCCATGACGATGGGCAACATGTGTGGGCCGTCGTGTACGGCGTTAAGTGCTCGGCGTCGTCGGTGCTTGCAATGAAGGGCGAAGGTGAGCCATTGAAGCCTTGGCTGTGACTTCGGAGTTCCCTGATGCATGTGTGATCTGCCGTAGATCTGTTTTGGCTGCTGCGAAGGGAACAGGATGTCGTAGGGAGCGAGAGAGCAGACCACTACTCCATAATAGGGTGTGCCGTAATAGGTGTAATTGACTGAGACAAGCAGTCGGTATGTGACTCATGAGCCTGTGTCGACGACGACGATCTGCTCTAGTGCTATTACCCAATATGTACTCTCGAGTCTCTACGTACAATAAATTAGGTCAGAGCTCTCGAGCCATTGATGTACGAGCAATGATATCGTGGCTATTGTAATTATCGAATATTGAATCGAGTGTCTCATCCTATGAACCTTTAGGCTCATTTGATCATCTGACAAGTCTGAAATGCTCTGAGGATCCTGAGCTATCTGTTGCACTGAGTTGCTCTGAGGGGTTTCCACCAGCCTGTCAGATGCTCAGAAGTTGCCTGATTTGCTGATGCGCACCGTGTGCCAGAAATCCTCTCCGTTGACCGGAGTCCCATCGACCTGTACCCTTACCCGCCTCGGTACAGACCCGTCACAGCGGTACGGGTGCTCCTTCTCTTTTCCAATCCTAGGCCTGGCCGCATCCGCATCCTGAGTCGCCTTGCACCAGGGTCGTGAACGGTCCTCGCGCTCGTTCCGGAGTGGCTCGGGGTAGAGGGTGAGCGGCCATCGAGACTCGATGCACGAGATGCCTGGAGCGCCGCCGTGGTGCTACTAGCCGAATCGTGGCAGAGGACTAGCTAACGCGTTGAGGCTGTGCGCGCGAGAGCCTTTGTGATGTTCAGTCGGGCGACCGTGTTGCAGTCATGGACGTACTGTCGAGAACAGGGAAGCGCCGAGGCCACTCGAGGCCAATTGTGCTCGTTCTTTGATTCTTCGCGCAAGTTCATATCGTACGCAACTGATGGATTCGCGAGCATCGCTGGAGCATTGGGTTCACTACTTGTACATACATCGCACGCATAACATACATTCACCCGGCGACCCGGCGACGAGCACACTACTGCGTCGGCACGAACGCGTCTGATGCAAAGACCACCGGCCTCGACCCCGCCAAACCGACGGCCATCGTTTCAGAGCGGCGTATAGGCCAGAACAGGGTTAACGAGGCAGCTCACATCGCGGCCCTCCACTTCCTTGTGCACATACAAGGTACTGACACAGCTGGTTGTGGTCTGGAAGCAGGAAGCAGCAACTCAGTTGTCGTCGGTCACCGCATAGTTAAACTGTACGTACCACCAGCCTGACGAGATATGCTTCCTTTGCACCCTGGAACTTCTCCGGGTAACGCTGTATGTAGTCTGTGACCAATCGTGAAGTCAGACTTGGGTGTGGCGTGATCAAATAGAAATGGACGCACGGGCAGCTCTGGCAATTAGCCCATTCCAGAACTGGCATTCATTGGAAAACAAGATTATGCCTCCGTGGACGGTCTCGAGCTCGTCGGGCTGGGCGGCATTGCCTCCGTCGGGGGTGATGGGCTGCCCCCAGTTGAAGCAGAAGATAAACCATCGGAATTCCGGGGAGAATGAGGTCGTAGAGACGGACAAGAAGGTGGCATGAGTACTAAAGTCGATGAAGGGACGCTATAATCAATCACCACCATGAGACAATGGAATACATAAAACGATGAAAGCCACTCACAATGGTCGCCAACACTTCGAAGTTCATCCGTGCATAGCGGCTTTTGGCCGAGGGGACGAAGCCTGTCAGAGTGACGCTGTAGTTCGATATGTCGGCGTCACGAGGAGCTTCAGCCACTTCAGTCATGTTGAAGAGAAGGGAGTAGCTGTGAGTATGAAACCGTGACAAACGGCCTTGCTTTTATAGCTCGGCGCACCTAAAGACGCGCACGCCTTCACGTATGCATTGACCATTAATATTGTGCGGGCCGACTTCGACAATCGTCCGTGGCCATGTGATGTACACTGATCTGCAGGGAGAAGATACACGTTAGCATACACGTTAACATGCCACGTCTACGGTTACCATGCCACGTCTACGGTTACCTGCTAGTCCGAGGTTGGGCCTTCTCGCGCCACGCGCCTTTGCCACACCGCGTCTCGCGTCTGTCTCCTCCTCCTCGTCCCTTGAACAGCAATGAGGAGGGCGTGCCGTGTGTGCGCCATGTATGCAGATAGGTGCAGGAAATACATTGTTGGTGTTTTGGTGATACTCTAAGACTCGCAATACTGTGGTATGAGGCGGTCAGGGCTACTGCCGCGGGCTGCTGTTGGTTGCCCGTACAGTCCGAGCACGACTCACCTCTCGCTCCCCTATCATCAGTCCAGCCACCCTCCACCTCACCCGATCGTCACGTCTGATCCTCGTGCTTCTCCTATCAGACCGTATGGCATCAATGATCCCCACGTCCCACCGTCCCACACCCACCGCACCAGCGCCGACCCATTCAGAAGCGGCTCATGTCCCGGCCGAAGATCCAATTCATGAACCTGCCACAGGACCCATCAGCGTCCAGCACGCCCACTCACCAATAGAACGGCACGGAAATCCTGTGTCGCGAGGCACGGTCAGCACCACTTCACTCTCCCGAGTCACAGAAGCCGAACAGAAGGGGAGCGAAGCCCAACGAACGAGGGACTCACTTATTCTTTCAGCTCAGCGTCATCGTGAAGTGCGCCGAGTGCCACAGCAGCCGCGCGAACCGCCCCGCCTCCTTCGCCTTCGCCTTCTCCGTGCGCGTGCGGTCGTACACCACCTGCCAGTCGCCGACGTACGCGAGCGAGCCTACGTTGTGGAACCGGAACGGATCCGCCGCGGAGGTCCTTCGCGAACGCGTTCAGCTTCTTCCAGAGGTACTTTGCCTTTTAGTTGGCCACTACCGGATGGGCGGACGCGTGAGTGGTGCGCCCGTGGGACGAGGGAGAAGGAGAGCGGGCATACCTTGCGCGGTGGCGGGGAGAGGCATCTCTTTGATCATCGCCGCGTCGCCTAGAGCCCAAACGTTCGGGTCGGGGTTGCCTGTTCCCTTCAGTATGACTTTCAGATGCTCGTCGGTGATCAAGCTGTATGCGCCCGTAAGCCCTTCTACGAGTCTACCAATAGACATATAGTACATACCTCTACGTTTTTTATCCCTTTCAATCTCCGTAATGCTCTCTAAGAGCGGGTTCGACGAGAAAACCGAAGTGCGTAGAGTCGGTCAGCTCAGAAGGCGACCGCAACAGAGCGAGGTGTGCCTTCATCCTGCTCCTTGACATACATCTTGCCCTGTGACGCGAGGTATGCGAACAGCGCGATACAAGACGCAGCGCTATCGGCGGCGACTTACGGGCTCGACACGCTCGACGTGGTGCGTCGTGAGCAGTCGGATGTCCTCTCTTTGGTACTTATCCGCGCGAACCGGTTCATCCCCCGAGAAGTGTCGCTGCACCTCCGTGTGCAGCAAGTCGTGGAGCTCCGCGGCGAACTCAACGCCGGTCGGGCCGCCGTCTGGTGTGAGAAGTGAGAGAGGGAGACGTCGTACGCGTGTGCCGCTAGACGGACGATGTGGCGAGACCGGCGTGGCGAGACGGGGATGGGATGGGATGGGAGGAGAGTGTGTGTGGGCGCAGGATACAGACACAAGAGCGGTGTCGATGAATGTGTAGAGTGCATATACAAGCCTTCCGAGCTCATACAGCGAGCAAAGAGAGAGCTGGGTGGGGAACGAGGAGGCAGACGCGAGACGCGATGTGGCAAAGGCGCGTGGCGCGAAAGGCCCGCCAATATTAATGGACGTTCATCAAGTTCACCACCACGGACGTGCGCCTCGCCGGTTCGGGCCGGTGGGCGGACGTCTCGCAGTCGTCACCGGGCTCAGTGCCGGCGGTGATGTTTCGGATGGTCGTAAGTACGATGGAACGTTCTCAGCTTTGGGGCGGCAGCCAATCTGGTAGGTGACAAGTAAGCAAAGACGGTATGATACAAGTGTATGGCCTTGAGAGTCGATGCGGCTAGTAGTAACCATAGTTCTCTGTAATTCTAACGAGACGCAGACAGGGGTCGTTCTGCAGGAGGTCCGTCGAATATGGAGGATGTGAGCTCGATCTCCTCTTCATCTTGCACGTCAGTGGCTTCGTCTTCTTCAGTAGCCCGAGACTCTTCGCCGGCGTCCTCGCCAAGGGGCGGTGGGCAAAACTCGTACAGAGAAATGGCGGTAATGCAGAACCACCGTGACACAGAAGCCTGATAGATGGGGGTCACAATGAGACACGGTGTCCGTAAATATGCAAGTCGGCACGCACCTCTTCAGATTGTCGCTCCACAATGCCTGTCCAATAGTAGGCAAGTGGAGGGCTGGTTATGCAAGTCGTGAGAGCGTCATTGACCTCCTTCTTGACGTAGAAGCGGATGGTCCAGCGGTCCTCGATCTATGCTACGATAATGAAGGCCGCACCCGGGGTCGAAACCATCTGAGATCTTACCCAGTATGGAACCCGCACCATGTATACCTCCTGGGCTTCAGCGAACTTCTCAGGGTGATCATACAAGTAATCTGTGCACAATGTTAGATGCCACATCTATACTTTAATCGAAACAATACAACAATACGCACAACCAGTAGCACGACGAATCATCTCCCAAAAGCCGTCGTCGTCGTCTTCGTCAATATGGGTCATTGGAGTGAAAATAGCTGCCTGGTCTTCACCCGTGACATCATCGAGGGCCGTTAGAAACGAGCTGGTATTGATATCGTTGACTCTCGACTCGCTCGTCTCTTTGTCACCACCTTCCTCGGCAGTGCCACTCAGGCGATCTCGTGCAAACTGCGAGCGGTCATCGAACGGCAGGCTGGTGAACTTGTCGGTTGTGGCTGTGGTTGTAATATGACAGGCGAGTTCGCCATCAAGCTCAAAACGGCGCTATGGATGCCACGAGGATTAGCTCGGAGTCGTGCGCATAACAATGTCACTCACAAGTGTGGCAATGACTTCAAGGTAAACACCATCTGCAGGTATGGTGTGGGGGTCCAAAACTGCACACGTGAGGATAACCCTTTTGTCAGACAAGTTGAGGTCAGTATGTTCGGTGGGCATAGTGAGATTCGGGAGCAAGTGCACGTACCTACGTCGCTTCTCTGCGAGCTTAAGTGTTCGGTGGCCGACCAATAAACAACGTCCACATGTCACGACGCATTGTCCATGGCAATGCGCTGACGTGTAGCATTCGCCGACCTGAAGGAAAGCTTGTATTGTCAGTGAGAACAAAAGCAGAAACCGAAACACAGCTTCGCCGTATCTAGTACGCTCCGGAACGACTCGGTTCCATGCGCGAGGCGCGCTGGTATGGCTGCATCGACCCACCTGAGTCTGCGTGTAACTTACATGTTGAGCCACTCGGAGGATGCGCGGTCAGTATCAGTCTCAGACGCACAGCCAGACTCGTGCGCGTTTGACACCTCGGATACGGCCCCGGCATTGACTCATACCATTATAATGACATAGCTTTCTCCAAGGTGTACGCGTCGATGTAGTGTACTGTCTCCACGCCACATACTGTCTCCATGCCGCCTACTGTCCACGCCGCATACGTACCATGCGCCCGATCGTCGCGAGTGCCAACATAAGTCCCTATCGCCGCAAGTTGCTCGGCCCCGCTTCCGCGTTTTCAGGTTCCTCTTCAAGCGCACTGTCTGATATCAGACTGGGCCAAACGATAGGTCGCAGACCCATATCCCTGATGTGTAGCTGTCAGACGTGGTTACGCATGTCAAGAAATAGTACACCCTCACCGCAAGAAGTCGGACTCGATGCTGAAGTCGTAAGGCTTAGAGACGACGCGCAATTCTTGTTTCTGGATGCTTGAAAGCCGACCATACCAATGCGGGTCATAGGCGTTGATCGGTAGTCCCTTGACGGCCGGTTGGTTGTCGTCGATTGCGACTGGATCAGAGGCTACGCGGCGACCGGGCAAGGCACCGCGCGTCACCGGCAGGCCTGGTGGAGCCCTGTATCTTTCGTATGCAGCATCGAAGACACCCATAAACCGAGAGATTTGCGATTGTCTCCACGGCTTAAGCAGCACACGGAACTGTCCTGGGGTACTGTCAGGCTCGTCCGAGCTCATGCCGTTGGGACCAAGAATTCTCAAGAATTCTTGATGAGGGAGCAGCTGGTCGTACATTAGACAAGAGGCGAGTCGCCGTTGAAATTTCTATGCTCATGACTTAGGTATCATGCAACCCATGATACTGAGACACTCACGTTCTGCTTCCGCTGCAGGCGACTGTGCTGCCATTTCTTCGCAAGGACGGCTTCCGGGGTCGGTTTCAACAGTTGCTCCTCGTACTTCTTGATTAGCCCCCGCAAGTGGGACCTAAACGCCGCCGATATCTCTGACCTCTTCTTACACTGGTATTGCTTGCATTCTAGGAAATTGTCAGTAAACACCTCCGTTGCGGACTTGTTCCATTTGTTGGCCGCCGTGCCCTTCAAGTCTAGTTTGAACTTCTTCGCAGTACAACAGCGGCCTTCTTGGAAGCCTTCAAGCTCTTCCGGTGTCGCGACTGATCGACGCCGGATACGGGAGTCACGCGTCTCGCGCTTCATGAGCACACGGGTGTGGCTCCGAACATCAGACTGACAACGAGTTAAGCTAACTTTGTGGGATTGAAGTATGAGGAATCGCACCGCGAGTTCCGTTGCATCCGCAGGTCGGCGCTTAGGAAATCCATACTTCTTGGGTCGCTTGAGTGGCAGACTCGGTTCGTCGCTTTCATCGTCAGCATCCGAGTCATTCTCTGCTCTGCCTTTTCCTTTTCCTTTTCCAAGCTTGCTCGTTAGTACTTCTCTTATCGCCTTGACCTCCCCGTGAATGGCGCCCATCTCCTTGTCGATCCGGTGAATGTCGTCTCGAGACGCAGGTATGACCTACGCGCAGACGTTAATCAACGACGCTCGGGAATCGCGTTCACACTCACAGTACGACCGCCCCAGGTGTGCCCTCCTGAAGGCTCGGGCCTATGGATTTCAGCGCTGTCTGGGTCAACACCGTTCTGCTGTGCAGGACGGGCGTCGACTTGGTTGGGCGCGTCTTGAGTAACTGAGGGACTCTGTGTGCGCCTCGCCTCTGGGCCGGGGAATTCACTGACTGGTTCTTCTCGGCTGCATCCGAGGTCCTCGTCGGCCATCTGGACGTCTTGCGTGGATGCAGCGGCATGGCCGTCTGGGATGCCTTCCGCAACATCGGGGACGATCTCGTTTTCCATGACATCACGGTTGATAGGCATCTGGCGATCCGAACCCATATCCACGTCTTCGTCAGTCACTGGAGGACCGCGCTGCTGTCTCGCAAGGAGTCGGTCAATGTCGCGCGGTGTGTTCCGTTCCGATAGTAGGAGGTCGCCAGCGCCCGTAGCTGCCGCTCGACCTGGAGGCCCAATCATTGCGTCATCCGGTGTACGGGCGGTCGGTTCAAGGAAACTGTCAAAATGCGGGCTGTTGAATGCGGGCTTCCGGGGACGTGGTGGCACATCATCGCCCTGCGCGGGGAGGGATACATCGACATCGGAGCCCGGTGCGTGCTGGGTCTGGTGAACCGTATTCACGGAAGACGAGCCGAACGCTGTAGGCCCCGGTATTATCCCGGAGCCTGAGGCTGAAGGAGACGACCCCGATACGCGGCTAATCGACGAGGTAATCCCATCCAACAACGAAATAGCTCGGTTCCGGCGATCGAGGCTCGGCCTCTCCGGTGAGATAGTACCTCCTGCGGACGTTTGGTGGCGGTTATGGCCAGATTCCCGAGAGGATTCGAGCGGGGTGTTCAGGAAATGAGGACCGGGGACCATCCCTCCAGGTGTCGGCTGGCGAATGCGCCGTGCGCTGTGTGAGCCCATACCAGCGCGCGATTCAGCCAGCGCTGGTATCTGAGTCAATGCCGACGATGTGTCTTCGCCTACGCTGAGCGTAACTAGTCCGTAAGAGGCTAGCGTGGAGCCGCTAGGCATCGAGTTCAATTCCAGGACGGGCGGTCTAGTTGGTGACTCGCCGTCGGCCGCATCGTGTTCCTCCTCACGCGGATATAATATGGTGTCGTCGACATGAGCGACCGGCACCGTAGAGATATGAGCGTCCGACAACGGTGTTTCGTGACGCTCTCCCAACACAATTACGTCGTCATCGGCGCGAGGCTGAAGCTTGTATTCAATATATTGCCCCCTCAAGGAGAACGACACGGCGTACCTCGCTGCGAGCGTCAGAACGGGCATTGCTCGATTCTCCAAGTGGACCATCCAGCACGCTCTCTACATATCCTGTCCAACCAACCCCAGGGCCCACATCTCCGGCGGCTGGAGCATCAGAGGAGGCGGCTCTGCTCAAGGAATGATGCCTAGAGCTGGAGCCCACACGGTCGTGGCTTGGTTGCTGCAAAGCGACGTTAGAGGTTTCAGCCTGCGATCCTTCGCGTTGACTGTCTGAAGAAACTGGTTCCAAATTTACATAGCCCGGGGATTGGACATGCATATGACGCGCGCCGGTGGCATACACTATCTCTTCATCTGTGTTTGTGACACGACCAGCAGGATACGTAGCGTAAGAAATTGACGTGGCCTCTTCATTGCGCAAAGCTGCAGATTGACACAATCAGAATCACAACACGGGGATAATCGCCAAACGAACCGGGTACAAGTTCCGCGATGTCACTCCGACCGCCTTGAACTATTCGCCCTTCGCTCAGAGCTGTTCGATGATCAGCTCCGTCATCACGCGGAGCGACGAGTGGGTACGATGGCCGCAACAGACGAACATCAGCTCCTGAAGGCACCAGCCCGCCATGACGAGGCCTGTCGTCCATTGACGCGCTCCGGTGACGCTGCAGCGCGTTGTGCCCGCCACGCGCGGTGCTGGGTTCAGCGGCAGAGGCGTCAGGTGGCTGTGGTTGCAAAATCCGCCCATCAGGTGAGCTTCCTCGAATCAAGTGAAGGTATTGCGGTGAACTGTCTTGGCTGACCGCGGTGGCATGTTCTCCTGGCCCGGTGCCAGTGGCCTGTTCTGTTGGCTCGATGGTCACTTCAGCTTGATCCTTGCTGCTCATGCCCGACTCCAGTACACCACGCGCGGGCGTGTCTGACACCTGCAAAGACGACAAGGCTGTATGGCTGGCCGACGCAGACTCGCTCGAATCCAACGACTGTGGGGCGACCTCGCCGAGTGGCAAGGTCATTCGCTCTACTGCTGATGCATCGACCGCACCCTCAATCACAGTGGACAGGCCCGGCCCAGGCCCTGCACGGCCGCGACTACGGCGCCTTGACGTGGGTCGACTTGGGCGGGTGCGAGGTCCGTTCGGGGACGCAGAGCGACTGCGGCGTCGTCGACCGCGCTCAGGGGAGGTCGCAGCCCTACGATCCAAAAGACGCGCAGCTCTCTGCGCGCGTGAAGGCGTTTCAGGCAATCGAGCCATCGGAGGGCCTACGCCTGCCACGCGTGGATCCGAGGAGTTGACGGAGCGTGCCTTCGTCGAAACCCTAGTAGGAACCGATCCCTCGATGGATCTAGCCCGGACGCGAGGCACAGTCGGAGATCGAGAACGGCTGCAGCGGCGTCGGGCGTGCTCAGGGGAGACCGTACGCCGACGACCCGTGAAGCGTGCATGTCTTTCCGCGCGTGAGGGCGCCTCGGAGAGTCTAGCCGTTGGGACGTTCGTGTCGGTCGCGCGCACGATGCCATCCGAGCTGCCTTGAATCGTGGCTGGACCTGGTTGCTCTTGAGCTACATCGCCGATCGCGTCCGTGCCAGAAGCTGCTGACGTGGTTTGTGGCGGGGTCGGGTGAGTATCATGATGTGACGATACCCCCGCAGCATGCGTGGGTGATGGTCGTTGTGCAGTGGAAGATTGGCTGGGCATGTAAGTGACGATATCGGGAGAGGGGCTCTTGCTGTATTCAATGCGCCTCCGTTTGATGGGTTTCCAGTCGTCTGGGATTTCCCAGGCGGCACGACTGTCGTTCGAGCCATCATCATCTGAGGGAAGAAGCAGGTCCTCGACGATCAAGTCGTCCACAACATCGTCCCCTTCTTCGGCGTCATTGGAACTGGCAGCTGCGCCACCAACTTCGGGCACTGCGACGCCAGCTGCCGTAATACGTTCTTCCGCCGGGCTCTCGTCTCTTCTACGTTTCGTTCTGGACGGTCGTGGAACACCTGTAGACGCATCACGTATGGATCAAGCTGTGGATTCGCGCCAACCACTGAACGGCGTCCATACCTAATGCCACTCCTTCATGATCCCTGGCAGGACCTCCGTGTGGGCTTTCGGCATTCATTTCTGCGGACGACGGTGTGTCGGCTGGGACTTCGGCGACGCATCAGTCACGATTCAACAGTCCGGCTTAGCCACTCTGACCTGTCTGGCCCATTACGGCTTCGCCTGGATCATCAAAGGCACGCCGTTCGGCGGAGGTACTTGGAGGCATGTCTTTTGACACAGCTGCTGTAAGACACAGTTATGAGCAACAGGGACGGTTTGGATAAATCACCCATTACCTGTCGATTCTTGCTGCACATCTCCACCTAGAATTGGTATTATTTCCATGTTTCTGACTCGGAGACAAGCGTACATACCAGGAGAGGCGTCGGTGACAGCCCGGGGATGTACATCAACCATCCCGTCGTGAGGCGCAGGTCAAGGGGCTAGAGCCCACAGATCAATGTGCAAGATGCGGGGCGTTGCTGCAGTCAGAACGTGAGTCTCAGTAGAGTAGATCTTGTAGAGGTGCCGCTGGTCACAAACCAATCTCGCATCGTCCGACCACGAGCCGGTGCATGGCCACGTAGACCAAGACATCGTGGCCACGAACCACACTGTGTGCATGACGCCACGTAAGTAGCCTCGGAACCTGCACCATACATGACTCTCAGGCTGCTGCCAGTGCCACTGCTGTCGCGACTTTCAAAATCACGTGCTGGCGGCGAGTCGCGTAAGCTACGTACTTACATGTACAATTCCGGCGTGGCCAGGAGGATCTCTCATGGTGTGAATGCATATGTGTAGGACGACGACCGTAAGCGCACGACATCCGAAACAACGCTACCATCACGCATAGCGGGTCATAAGATACGTACTGCACAATTTACCGACGTGCAAAATCTACCGACGCTCCCTCTTCTTCCGGCTGTTATATCCACTTAAGGTCTCTCTAGTGACCCAGCTTGGTTCTCCAGAGCCCTGTACGTGAAAACGCCGATCCGGTATACTCGGATGAGGGTCCCCCACCCGTATCTGTTGCCATGAGCCACGAGCCACACAGATCCACTTTTTCACCGTTTTCTGAATTGAGTGCTCGTACAGAAAGAGGTCCGCGGGCTCGGCGTCAAGGGACGGCGGCGGTTCGGAAATGGATTCGCTTCCAGACAGCTTATACCAGATAGTCTGGCCCCAGCCGGTCTTCACTCGAAATTCCTTGCGGAAACGATATGGCTCCCAGTCTGTGATGGAGGATAAGTCGCGACCTCCAGCTTGTGTGGACAGATCACTGGAGGATATCGACGAAAGGTCGCTGGACGATGTCGTCGACAGACTGCTCGGGGACGCGCGCGAGAGGTTGCTAGAAGACGCCGTCGGGACATCGCTAGGGCCCACCACGTCATCATTGGATGGAGCGGGCATTTGCTGGGGAAGGGTGGCATGGTCCATAGCCTGCGCCGAGCTCTCCCTCTCAATGAAGAAGTTGTACGATGTTGGACGAACGCGCACAGTTCGCTGCTCGACGAGATTTGCGGGTAGAGCAGGCTGACGCATCGGACAAACCATCAGTAACTGATGACCCCCTGGTGGTGCCACTCACCAGATCGACCCCGGGCCTGTCGGACGATGATGGTTGATATTCGAGGGGCGACGTGCCCCGCGCACAGCTAATTGGTACGTTCCGTTCCGCAACGACAACAGGCCGTGGACTCCTCTCCGGTACGAAGAGGTCTGCGTGGCCGCGAACGGCTGCTGAGTGACCGGGATTCGAGAGGGCTTCGTTTATGTCTACCGTCGCGGACATGTCACCATGCTTGAATCAAAGAGGAAAGTGTTAGACACTTACCGCCAGGCCCCAACAGCTGGTTATTTGCTGCCTTCTCCCATTCCGCTGCATACGGGCGGCCGTAACCCTCGTCTTCCCAGGTAACACGCCGGCCACTCATGTTAGTGCCACTGAGAACTGCACAGGTAGCGCACTCACCGGCTTCTATCATCACAGGAACCGTACCAGAGTTCACTTGCAGCGTCAACAGCTCAGTACACTCGGAGACGTTGTCGAGATGAAAGTGCGCCGGTGGCATGAAGCTGTTGTGGTGGACGTCTGGAAATTGAAACATTGCGCCTTCACGAGGCGAGCTGATTGACGTCGGAAAGAAAGCCGTTTCGGGCGTACGAGCTACGGACATACGAAGGGTACGGATTCAACACGTTCGAGCGAGAGGCTGCAGGACTCACGGGCGTCTCGGCTTTGGCTCTCCGGCTGCTGGTCGACAGAGAATCTGCGTCGATTGGCGTATGTGAGCTGGGAAAGCATTAGCGAACAAGCTCCCGTGAACGGTGGGGATGAGGCAAACTCGCCTGCCAATCCTTGGGCAGCACAGCTTGTTCGTACGTCGCCCCGTCGTAGGTTGCGAGGATCGCCGTACCCTCCCTCTCGAATGCAGACATAATAACGATATGCTCCGTCGAGTGGGGGATTGATAGGCCGAGGGGACGTACAGTGGCAAGGAAAAGTTGTGGACTCGAGACCAATTGCAACAGTCGCGCGAACTCAAGACGAAGCACGATAAAGCGGCAGCACCTCAGCCTGACTCCTGAGCGGAGATTGTCTACTTACATCCACGTGGCAAGCACTTTGGTCCATTTTGGTTTGTCTTGGAGGAGCGGGGCGGGCTCAGGATCTCGGACCGCGGTGCCGGCCACCTTCGGAGGATTAGCGAGTTCGTGGCTGAGGCCGAGGCTGCTGCACAGACCTTAAGAGCTGCGTTCGAGGCGTACATGGGCTTCCGGGTTTACTGGTAGTACTGAGTTCATGGATAGTACATATTTCACGGTCGCTCCGAGTCCCCCAGAGTGGCGCTGTGGCCTATGGCCGTACTACGCATGTAGATGGGTTTGGTCGATCTTACTTCGGTGAAAGAGGCGCGAGGAGTCTGGTATTATTCGCCACATACTAGCTACAAACGACACATGCGATGTGACGACATTCCAGTGGGACAGAGAATACCAAGTCGATTGACGGCGTATTGAACAAATGTTGGCTCGCCGACCTTACTGATCAGTCTGGAACCTGCGACGCCGCTTAAGTCACTTTGAGCATCTGTAACATGCAGAACTTACCGTGCCATGCTGCTGTTCATGCAGTTCGCCTCGCTCCGCGACGAGATTGTCTCGCTTCGTGGAGAGGGCAAATAGCCTCGCAGCGATGGTCAAGCGCGTTTGGACAAGATTCTCGATCTGAGAATGAAGTGTACTGGATAGCTGGACGTTATCGTCCAATTCTTGCTTCATGTGCTGGTGCTTGCTCTCGCAGGCCTGCAGATGATGTCGCGAGGCCGTAATGCTTCGCAATTTTGCGGAGACGTTGGCATCCCTACGGGGCGGGGAAAGCCATAGGCATGTCAGGCGAGTGAGAATACGAGTCAGTGGCTCACCTCTCAATAGCACCGTTGAACTCGTTATCCGATGCGTCCGCAACCAAACACGCACTGAGATAGACCCGACGACAATCGGCCTTGGAGATTGCTGAGTTGCAATCTCCACACAATAAATGCTGTTGCCGGCCAGTGGCGTTATCAAGAAACTCCCGACACGAACGGCAAAGGAGATGACCTGTGTACGGAGACATGAGTGGCGCTACCAGTAGGGTTTGTCGCGAAGCCTCACCACAAATCGACCGATATACCCACGAAGACTCGTCGCTGTCGCGAAGTCTGTCCTCACAGACCGCGCAGACGATGTGCATGGTGCGCAAAGCTGTCAAGATGAGTCAGTGGGGCTCGAGGAATGATCAACGCACGCAGAGCCAGACAAGATCGGACTTTGCCGAACAGTGCCAAACAAACTGACGTCTTCGGTGGCACCGAACCCAAAAAACTCAGGAAACCCATAGAATCAAGGAAATCAATGGAACACAGGCACTCAGGGGACAGGATCTGCGCTCTCGCGCAGGTACATGTGGGTCCATGAGTGTTCAGGGCTTCTCTAGTAAGGTCTTCCGGAAGATCCCGTCAGCTTTCGATGGGTCCTGCGACCCATCGGCGCGAATGCTCTTGAGTACTTGAGTACTTGAGATCGGTACCGGTGCTGTCGCGTGCAGGGGTGCCCCTCGGAGCGGAGGTGCGCATCGACATCTAGCGCTCAGGTGATCAAGGCCTCACGATCAGGCCTCAGGCCTCAAGCTTCAAGCTTCAAGCACAAGGTTCAAACGTTTCAAAGGTTCACATTTTATCAGATTCAGCGAGTCGCGTTGGAGCGCTTGAGTCAGATACCCAGCGATATAAAGCAAATCAACCGAGTTCAAATAAGCTAAGCTCGAGTTGGTTCGACCGTGCTCTGTCCGAGTGCGCCCGAATACACTACTTCCTGACGACGCCGCGCTATGTACACCTCCAGACGCCGATGCCCGAGCGTCATCTCTCCTAGACGGCAACACAGAGCGTTGCGCAGCGATCTACGCCTTGCGTCGTTTCTGCGCGTTCGAGTCGTCGTCGATCAGGAAACAGGGCTCCCCTTGCTCTGTGATGAACTTACCGCGCAAGGAACATCCGCATTTGCTGTCGACGGAGACCTCTGCCGACGACGTTGCTCCTCTGGTTGCGGGGCCGCGTCTTCATGGCTCAGAGAAGATACGCGCGCAGCAGACTGCAGTTTGTCAGATCCTGACAAACCTCCCGACAGCACAGAGAAGCTCACCGTCGCTCGAAGAGCAATAATTGCGTCGTACTCTCGGACGCATTCAGTGCGCACGGTGCCCGCCTTTCTCTGAAGCTCACGTATTTCACTTGTGATACGATCGAGGGTCCCGAAGTGCCTGGCAATGCTTGCGTGCTGCACGCGGACGTGTTTGGCAACGATATCGGTTCGAGCGGCCACGGATTTCACGGTTCGTTCGAGACGTCGCTGTTCCGTCGACAGAACGGCCAGCCGCCTGCAGGGGTGTAGATCAGTAGATTGTTTCGCACAGACAAGGGTCGTCAACCACATTATTTAGTGTGTCTTACACGTTCCGAACGTTAAAACCGGAGTGAGATTTGCCCGTTTCGAACGTGGCGGCCGGCGCCGGCCGGAGGGGTCCGGGTCCACGTTGCAGACGTGGACGTTGCCAGTGATCCGGCCGGAGATCATGCCGGCCGGTTCAGCCTCGTCCCCAACGTTGCGGCCGGCCCTGCCCTCCTCAAATACCACCTCCAATGTTGCGGCCGGGCTGTTTTCACCAGACGTTGCAACGCTCCGGCCGGAGCGCGTGCCAGCCCACCCCCCACTGCTCAACGCTCCGGCCGGAGTGCATGCCAGCCCCACCCCCCCTCCTCAATGTTGCGGCCGGCCTGTTTTCACCGGACGTTGCAACGCTCCGGCCGGACTACACCCCGGCCGCCCCCCCACTTCTGAACGATCTGCCCGGCCTCTTTCACCCAACGTTGCAATGCTCCGGCCGGAGGGTATGCCGGCCGGTCATCCCTCGTTCCCAACGTTGCGGCCGGAGCAGGCAGAATTCAAAGCGGCCAGGCAGTCCACGCTGCAAACAGTCCGGCCGGTCAATAGATATAGCATTGCAAACGAGCCGGCCGGCCTCAGGCCCTACCACTACAAATGGTCCGGCCGGACTTTTTGCCCGGCCGAAAACACAATGTCTCGGGCCGAGGGTACAGCCAAAACTCGGCCAAAGCAGCCAGACATTTTGCCGGCCGAGCTTTTGCTTCACCGACCAGGCAAGCATTGTCTCGGGCCGAAAAGTTGACCATTTTCTCGGGCCGAAGATTTGAGTACTGCCTCGGGCCGAAGAGTTGGGCATTTTCTCGGGCCGAAGATTTGGCCGAAGCTCGGTGAAAACAGCCGGGCTGTCAGATTGCCATATAAGGAAATTTGGTATTGACTGGTAGTACTTCATTGATAGACTATAGTATCAATTCCCTAGTGACCAAAGATGTCTAGTTAGGCCAGGATGTGCAAAACAAGATTTACTCACAGGCTTCTTTGCACAACAAGTTAATCAATTTCTGAAGCCAGTTTTCTTTTCCCACACTGTTTGACTATCTAGGATGTGTTGTTTCAATGCATAGAGTATATCCCCAACAGGAATAGTCTTATTCTTTGAAGCTGAATGCAGGACAACAGATAAGGGGTATACAGGTATGGTACCGTGCTGAACAATGTTGACTCCTGCAGCCAATGTACATTCAAAACAATGTTTCACCATCTAGAATAGTTCATTTCCTCACAAGGACTCAGTTCTCCAAAGGAATAGTCTTATTCACACAAGCTGAATGTGGTACAGAGTTAAGGGGATCATGCACTCCGGCCGGACCATCTCCTATGAGGATGAGGATTGGCCGGCCGGACTGTTACCAATGTAAATGTTTCTGTGGCAAGTGCAATGTGCATGCTGGTACAACATTTCAGTGTGACACCCAGACAGACAATAATCCAAAGTATGTCTCTCACAATATAATGCATATTCACCTTATCTTCATCCCCGAGTTCAGCTTCAAGGAATAAGACTATTCCTTTGGGAGACTTGCTTGTTGCATTGAAATGTGCTACTCTAGATTGTGGAACATTGTGGGGAAAGCATATTGGCTTCAGGAAGTGAACACAGTATGACATGTATACCCATACACCCTTGCCTTAACTCTGTACCACATTCAGCTTGTGTGAATAAGACTATTCCTTTGGAGAACTGAGTCCTTGTGAGGAAATGAACTATTCTAGATGGTGAAACATTGTTTTGAATGTACATTGGCTGCAGGAGTCAACATTGTTCAGCACGGTACCATACCTGTATACCCCTTATCTGTTGTCCTGCATTCAGCTTCAAAGAATAAGACTATTCCTGTTGGGGATATACTCTATGCATTGAAACAACACATCCTAGATAGTCAAACAGTGTGGGAAAAGAAAACTGGCTTCAGAAATTGATTAACTTGTTGTGCAAAGAAGCCTGTGAGTAAATCTTGTTTTGCACATCCTGGCCTAACTAGACATCTTTGGTCACTAGGGAATTGATACTATAGTCTATCAATGAAGTACTACCAGTCAATACCAAATTTCCTTATATGGCAATCTGACAGCCCGGCTGTTTTCACCGAGCTTCGGCCAAATCTTCGGCCCGAGAAAATGCCCAACTCTTCGGCCCGAGGCAGTACTCAAATCTTCGGCCCGAGAAAATGGTCAACTTTTCGGCCCGAGACAATGCTTGCCTGGTCGGTGAAGCAAAAGCTCGGCCGGCAAAATGTCTGGCTGCTTTGGCCGAGTTTTGGCTGTACCCTCGGCCCGAGACATTGTGTTTTCGGCCGGGCAAAAAGTCCGGCCGGACCATTTGTAGTGGTAGGGCCTGAGGCCGGCCGGCTCGTTTGCAATGCTATATCTATTGACCGGCCGGACTGTTTGCAGCGTGGACTGCCTGGCCGCTTTGAATTCTGCCTGCTCCGGCCGCAACGTTGGGAACGAGGGATGACCGGCCGGCATACCCTCCGGCCGGAGCATTGCAACGTTGGGTGAAAGAGGCCGGGCAGATCGTTCAGAAGTGGGGGGGCGGCCGGGGTGTAGTCCGGCCGGAGCGTTGCAACGTCCGGTGAAAACAGGCCGGTCGCAACATTGAGGAGGGGGGGTGGGGCTGGCATGCACTCCGGCCGGAGCATTGCAACGTACTGTGAAAACAGGCCGGGTGGATCATTGGGGACAGTATTCAGGGATGGTGAGGCCGGCCGCAACGTTGGAGACGAGGCAGAGCCGGCCGGCATGCACTCCGGCCGGATCGCTGGCAACGACAACATCTGCAACGTGGACCCGGACCCCTCCGGCCGGCGCCGGCCGCAACGTTCGAGACGGGCGAATCTCACTCCGGTTTCAACGTTCGGAACGTTAAATCTTACTCAGTAGGCTCCGTCAACAGACCTGTCGATCCTAGTACGCAACGTTGGTGGATTAGCAGGCTCGGAACTGAAGAATATAGGTGTGGCGTCGTCCGCTTCAATCAGGGAAAGGGAGTCTCGATAGGGACAGCACTGATCGCGCGCGATCAGAGTGTTGACACAGGTCTGACAGAAGACGTGGCCTAGATTGCGAAGGTGCCCGTCTTTGATCAATATGAGTTTGACCACATATCCAGACCAACACGTACCACATCGTATGGAGACCGGTCTATTAGGGAGAGCACCAGAGTTCTGCGGATACTCGACGGCGCACACGGGACACGTAGGATGCATGTCGAAGCTATGCAGAGGAATGAAACTGTTGGCGCAACCCATTGAAGACGGAAGCGGCACTTATACCCGCATTGAACAGTCCTTTGTGTACATCGTGGCGGCGCTACGAGCAGTGGCATTGGTACACGTCACTATCACAGGTCCGGTGGCATCTAGGCTATGGGGACAAAAACAAAAGGTCTCGGACACGTACGCACCAGGTTATTCGGAAGATCACACCGTGACCCCCGGCGGCACATCCAGCCAAACCACCTTCCAGTCGTCGGTATGCCTACTCTTCGGAAAGCCTGCAATACGAAGGACGTGAGTATGCGCCGAGTAATCTGGCCTTCAGAGTGTGACCTGACACGCACCAGTGCTCTCTGAGGTCTATCCGCGGGATTTTATTCAGCTCGGAGGCTCATGTTGGTCGTGGCGTTCACGTACCTACTATTACTCCACGAAACGAGTCAGTGGCACACCCACGCTTTCCCTCGCTGGAAGCCGTCCTCGGTCCAGTCCGGAATTTACAGGAAACCTGGGTGGATCTCGAGGCTGGGGCAGGGGCGCGGCGATTCCTCGTTGCTGCGCAGTACGACCCCGCCCTTCCTGTCAACAAAGCGCTCAGGAAGCTTTCACCCATCGAGTGGCACGGAGACCTGATCATCATGCGTGCGGGTACCTGGGTGTTCGTCACCGACGTCGGTGCGCGCGCGCTGGCCATTCGAGCCGTCCAGAAGTAGGCATTTTACTGCCATTCTGATGATTAGATACGCCGACTGATGCTCGACAGGTACCTCCGCAAGTGCCGCGAGGTTGTCGCCACTGCAGCCGCGCAAGGTCTGCCTGTCGAGTTGCCGGCGGTGGTGTAGTCTACACGGCTGCGTTATTTCCTCTGCATGGTTGTTTGTCCAAATATGTATCACTAGCGCGATCGACGGTGATGAAGAAGTTTGCATGTACGCACGAGAGGCGAGCGATGTAGACACGGTGACTGGTCAATTTACAGCAGCAGTACGACGGCTGCGTGTCCAAGCTTCCATGACCAACGTTCATCCCATTGCAATGTCGCCCCAGGCTGTATACGCGTTTGGAAATGGAGGGCGAGTCGTGTACTGGTTGAAGTGGCTGTCAACGCAGACCGCGCCCGCCAGTGCTAGTGAACCGTCAGGCGCTTGCCCATATCCAACTTCCCGGCGCTGTCTGCGGCGAGTGAGTCATGCGAGTCGCTTTCCTCCCCCGCCGCGAGAGCTGTCAATCGCAGCGGCCAGCTTGAGGCCCAATTCTCGTGTTCGTCCCTCAAAATCAACTGACACTATGAGCGCATGCGGTCGCCGCAAATCGAGCGCTCTCAAGGTTATAGCGCCCCTAGGCAGCTGTCGAGCGAAACACATATGACATAGGAACACGAGATACAGATACAGAGGATTGGAGAGTGAAGTATACGTTTCAACGAACAAAACATGCGGCTCGAGCCTCGTCACGAATCAAAGCGTCTAAGTTGCGATCCTCATATCTTGCGCGATGTTAGCAACTTGAACGTCCGAGGTAGTGATGATTGTGGTCACCGTGGTCGTGGAACCACGTCCTACAATGTCAGTGGCGGCGGGCACAGTTGCGATCGTAACGGTAATCGTGGTGGTCATCGTATTTGCAACTGTCGCCGGGGCTGTCACCGCCGCAGTTGGCATCGTCGGCGGCGATGGCACGGTGCCCTCGTTCAGACCAGCGGGAGGATCGGCCCTGCTTGCATCTACAGGGGCAGCGCCGTGTGTGTCCGCTGGCAATCGGTCGCGTATGTCATGAGCGACGTCTCGCGCGACGTCTAGTGGCTCTGCCGCGAAGCCGAGATAGCTGTCCTACAACGGGGTCCGTCAGAAAGAGGTGTCTGGTAGGCGACAACGACTCACTTGATCAGACCCGTCCAGACAGCCGACGTATCCGCCTGGTAAGACGTCGACTGGTAGCGTTTGAGGCGCCTCCGCCATGGCATCTTCTGCGGTCTCGGCAGCCGCGTCTTGTGGCATCTCTCGGCTTGCGTGCGACCCTGCGGTTCCAGAGTAGTCGATGATATCGTCAAACTCGAAACCGGTGGCACTGAGAGTTCCCGGCAACGGTGGGTCAGTCATCCCGTCATCCGTCCGATGTCTGTCACTGACCTGCTGTCAAGACAAACAGAGGGCGGCATCCAGGCGAGAGGATCCAGAGCGTACGGCGCGTTATCTGCAAGCCCCGGATGCTCGCGGTACAAACTCCTGTGGAGACGCATGTTATAATCCCACCCCGAGAATAGAAGGGTCACAAAAACGTACGGCTGATGCTCTGACATGCCAAGTGGAAGGGGAGCGGCCGCAGGAGAGAACGCGCCTATGGCAGAGGTGTCGAGTTCTAACGGAAGGGACGGCAAGCCACTCGGGCCATCTGGCGCGATGGAGTAGTAGGGGCTGTATGCATCGGTGAAGGTACCACGAAGGTACGCATCGGACAGTGGCGGCGGGTGAGGCGCTGCCTCCACGTCTGTCGCCGTGTCGTTGCCTAGGACGGGCGGCGCGGGTGCATCCGGGATTTGTGGGTGCAAGGGAGGTAGGCCGGCATCCGGCAGTTCAAACAGTAGCGAAGGCATCGGCCCGATACCCTCCTCGATCATACGAAGCAACTCGTCTTGGGCTTCAGCAGATGTTTGAAGATGAGTTCCGAGACCGTCGTCGAGACGGGCCCGCTTGTAATACGACGTCTGGCCGCTTCGGGTGTCGTCCATGATGCTAGCGTCTCGAGCACTGTTGTGGGCACCACTGACGTTATTCACGGCAAGGCATGATGACGAAGGGGAGACCTGCCTATTGAGCCTGGCGCTGCGACGCCGCTGGCTGATGTTTCTGTAAGGGACGCGGCGAGAGGAATGCATCCCAACGGAGTGGCGAGCTCTTGCGAAATCAAGGATGCGCGATGGAAGAAAAACCTGTGCGGGAGGGCGTCACATATACTGGTTGAGCACAATGCAGCCCGAAAACGAAGCAAGCGCTTGCGTACCGGGGGACGTGGCATGCCCCATGATGATGATAGGGATCTGGCCAGACGCATGCACTCACATCGCATTGACGATGGAGGAGCTTCAGACGAAACGTTGCTTGGCTGCATCGCGAACGTCGTACTCGTATAGTTGCGCTGCTCGAGTACGATGAGGAGGTCAGTGTCGCAGCCGGCCCCGCCCACTACGGAGTTGTACGTACATGAGCCGGTGCCACTCCGTTAGTCTCGCTGCACGGAGATGGCCATGGAAGTGATACGTTCGACTAAGCGATACACGAGGGGGCGGCAGCGAAACGTGGACGAGGGAAAATAGCGAGGCCGTAGCCCTGAGCATGCGGTTCCGCCGCACGGTATGCGTGAGCCCTGGATACGCTATAGCTAGAGCCAACATCGACGCGGAGGGATGACGAAGACGGGCCACGGCCTAAACGCTCTGCTGAGGGCGTAGCCGCCCTGTACTCGAAACCGCATAGCGGCCTAGCCTTCAATACGATCGATCCACATTCAGTGGACGAAACGATGCTCTTATATTGGCTCACCGCGTTGTGATCGAGGACGCTGTGTGTCCCCAGCGATGCCCCCCGCTCTGCATGCGGTTATCCTCCTACGCAGCCGTTGTCCTCCTACGCAGCCGTTGTCCTCCTACGCAGCAAACCTTCATGATCAGCAGCTGTAGCACGAAACGCCGTAAACGAGGTGTCACTCACCAGCCGCGGTACCAATGGGACGGCGAGAAGGCTGCGGGGTTCGCGAGCGGAGATCATGGCACTAGTAGTACTGGTGGGTCAGGTCGGAGTAGGGCGGGCCTCGGGCTTTGGCTTAGCACGGTGGAGGTGGAAGCAAGGCCTGGCTCGGCGTACGGGGCTGCTGTCACGCTCGCGTGCTGTCACACTGCACGTGTATCACGTGCGGCGATATTCACTTTACTAAACTCCCACGCAGGCGCGTCGGACGCGCCGCTATATAATGGACGGGCGCAGCCTCGAGCCTGCGACTCGCTGTCGGCGGCGGCTTCATCTCCAGGCTGCTGGCTTCAAACACCCCCGGGTGCTTGCTCGTCGACATGCTAGCGGCGCTCGTAGCTTCCCCGGTCTTTGGTGAGCGCGCAACTCCTCTCTGGCCCTGCTACTAGGCGGACGAGCAGTGCGGGCGCATCTACGCGGAGCCAAGCCAGGCACTGGGGGATGGCACCCGTACTGCTAGGCGTCTGGCGACGGCCAGACGCCGTCGACGTTAAACGGTGGTGCTCACGGGGGCTCGTTAGGTGAACCGCTCATCGCGGCGGCCGACTCTGGATTCGCGTTCCGCCAACTACTGGCGGCGGCCATCGCAAGGGAAGACGAGGGCCTTTTCAGCGAAGGGAGGATTGCGAACCAATCCCTTGGGCGCCGCAAACGCGCAGCCAGCCCCGAGCTCGCGCCTCGGTTTGGTCCACACCCGTTCAGCGCTGAGTCATCAAGCTTACGAGCCGAAGCGACGGGATCTTCAGCGGAATCCGACCACCCGGCAGCGCTGCGGTACGGTTGGGGCGTGCCTCGGTGCAGGCTCGCGATCGATCGAGCGACAGCGAAGAAAGCCCAGGCGCGAGCAAAACGGAAGCGGCAGCGAGCGGAGAGCGCGTCGCCGTACGCGACGATGCAGAGGCCGCGGCTGCCGCTCCTCACAGACACATCGACGCCGCTCCTTCAATCGGCACGGACATTGCTACTCAAGCCCTACCGCACTCCAACGGCGCGTACACCGGGGCAGGGAGCGCGTACTCGCGTCGGCAATACACGCTGGATGACTTGGTCGGCGAGGGATCAGAGTTTGGCTTCGAGTTGATTCGTTGGGATGGGAGGTACGCGGCGCTTTTGCATCCATGCATGCCATCATCACACGCTGTTGGTCTGCAGGACCCCTCGACCAATCACCGACGAGTCTGGGCGAGTCATCGCCGTCCTTTCTGGCGCCCCCAACGACCCAGCCTGGACCGGTGTGCACACCGGTGCCGCAGCTGCCATCTCAGAGGCCCGCACGAAGCTCTCCTTTTCCCCAAGGATGTGGTCCATCGGCGTGGAAACTTCCCGGCCCTCGCCGTGGGTATATCTTACGGAGGAGGGCAGAAGGTGAGAGTGACTGCGTCACCGTCGAGAACAGCGTTGACGCCGCATAGCAACCAGCAAATCTAGTACATTCGCGCGCGAATGAGGCTTCCCTCACCTCCCTTCTGGCGAGCGAACACATACAGCGCATCGCCTCCTTCGGATCCAGAGGGTACTCATGCAGCTCAACAGGTCCTTACTGACAGCTGGGCGGCAACGCAGACGTCTTTAGTACGTGGGCGCCGCGCCTCTTCAATACTACGTCTCGCATATGCGGGACCTTCTTGGTCACCATCCGCAGCTCAGGCCCAACTTCAAGAATAGCGTATTTGCGTGTGCGACTTTCAACTTCGGTCCCGCGACCTGTACCCTCGACCATCGTGATTGCGCCAACTTGCCGTTCGGCCTGTGCTCGATCACCTCGCTCGGTAGCTTCAATCCCCGAACAGGCGGCCACCTGGTCTTGTGGGACCTGCGACTCGTCATTGAATTCCCGCCTGGGTCAACTGCCATCATCCCGTCGGCAACTCTTCGCCATTCGAATACCGAGATTGGGCCGGATGAGGAACGGTTTTCGTTCACTCAGTATACCGCCGGTGGGATTTTCCGGTGGGTCGACCAGGGATTTCAGCCCTCACCAGAGTATTACTCGGCTTTGGACGTTGGCGCCAAGGCCGCTTTCCACCAACGTGCTGCAGCTCGATGGAAGGAGGGCATCTCGCTGTTTTCGACCTTGGAGGAGTTGCGGGCAGACTCAGGCGCATGATGGCACTTCATACGCCGGCAGTACTGTCCCTGATAAGTGATCCATTAATGAAGACTGCCAGCATATTACTCTAGCAATACGGGGCGTGCGTATACTAATGCTAGTCAGAGTGAACCCACCCACGCCCACGCGCGCATCTCATCGCCCCCAGCAGTCTCCTCAAGACTAGTGCGGACGTTCGTATTCGCCTCCACTACGTGCTCCACTCTTCTCCAAATCCGTTGACGAGCTGCAACTGAGTGCATATCCTGTAGCATGTCGTCACGCAAATGCAAGGAGACTAGGTACTGCCGAGGTGTTGTCGTCGGATCCCGACCGTGGCTGCGCGACTGACTTTTGAGTTTCGCGAGGACGGTCTGGACGGCTTCGGTAACATGATCCGTCTCAGCGGCAGTGGCGCGCTGTCGTCGCTTAATCACAGAAAGCCCAAGCAGGACAAGGCCGCCTGCTACGGATCCGCATGATTCAATGCTGATAATCGAAGCAATCAAAGGACAGACTCACTAATGATATGACGTCTCCAACCCGTCCATATGGCTTTGGCTTCTAACTTTAACAAACACGCCCAGGTGAAGTGCGGTTGCCGATGCGCAACGTAGAGTTCTCCACTAATGCCTTGTCAGAGTACAACCTCGGAGCTAATGCGAACCACTCACTCCATGGCCCTCTGGATTATGAGATCCTTGTCACGTCGCGGATCCCGTAGTAAGTCATCAAGAAACTCTTGGAGCACGGGAAGCCATTCGGGCTGGACGGAGGCGTCAGGAAAGTCGCGTCAGGAGGCTATTCAGCCAGTTAGTCGTGGAGACTTGCCTGTATACGCCGCTTGACCTCACTCTCTAGCGCGTAGAGTTGCAAGCCCCATCGCTGCGCCTCGGTCAGGCCTGCAGTGTCAACGGGAGTCCTCTCGCCATCAGAGAAGCAGACTTGACGACCCGCTCTTCCGCGAGCACCCCTGCGACCTCTTCACGAACCGCACGCATGCGACGCGTTCGTTCTACGTCCTCTACACATCGTGGGGAAAGCCCTAAGGGGCCAACTCCAGGTAGGCGGTCTAAAAGTCCAGATGCGAAGGCATATACTGCTTGAAAACCTGCGCTTTGAAAGCGGAGGCCTTCTGCACGAATGAACGCCGTGGAGGGGTGCGCCAGAGAGCTGCGAGGGAGACGCGATAAGACTTTGTGTGGCGCGATGACGAACCCATGATCACAGCTGATTACGGAATGGGTGCACGTCGCATGTGGAGGACATGGCGCACAGGTGCGCATTCCGAGACTCCGTGAGGCGGTATTCGTGGCGTCTTCGGAGTCGCAGAAGCCGATGCGCTTTGACTCCCTCATATAGATACAGAGCATGCCAAGAATCGGGACGATGATCAGCGGGATGACGATGCTGACAAGCAGGGTCGACATCTGTGGTGAGCGGGTGGAATTTGAATGGGGTTGACCGCTATGATGGTGAGTGCTAACACGGCGAGAGCTACGTGTAGGCGGCGATGTCCACGACGTACGCATGCGGTTGGAAAGCGGAATGGCATCGGCTCTAGGCTTGTGAGGTGCAGTGGAACCGTCCGTCGTCGTGTTTAACGGCCCAAGAGCGGTGTTCGGGCCGCGTATGTGCGACTGACCACCACTCCCGTTGACCGCGTGCGATCCATCTGGTGATCTTTGCGCGACGCGTGTTCGTGGAGCTTCGTTGGTCAGATTTGAGTTCTTGGGAAGGCCGGCGGGCCAGTGGGGAAGGGAAGACGGATTGAAACCAGAGTTCTTGCGATTATCGTTGGTGACAGTCTGGGGCGGGCAAGGAGCCTGTAGTAAGGTGCCCGTCTTCCTGCGAGCCGTGTGGCTAGGCCCAGGGGAGCGTATAGGTCCAATCTGATCGGAATTGTTGATCCAGCCCGAGTCTCTACGAGGATTGTCCGCAACGGTCCGGCCCCCGCTAGGAGCTGGAAGCGACACACTTGTCTTCTCGCGAGCCGGACGGTGAGGCCCAGGAGAGCGCTTGGAACCGGACTGAAAAATGTTATTGTTGACCCAGCCTGAGTCCTCGAGACGTCCAGGGCCGCCCGACGCAGTTCCTACTGCCATTGGGATGCCCTGATTTGAGGCCTTGGGCCTAGATGAACCCCGAGCACTCGGCTGGAAGACGTTCGCGCTGATGGGCCCCGAGCGTTCCCCAAGGAAGGGGGGGTGAGGGGGCTTTCCTGACTACCAAGAGAGCCTCAGTGTTGCTACACCGAGTGTGAAACGTTTCGCGCACCCTACTCGGGGATTCGGTGGACTCTGGGCCCACGATGAAGCCGTGACCGTAAGCGGTCTGGGAGCGAGCGCCACTCCCCGAAGATTCTTCGCCAACTTGCACTGGGTGGCTAAGAGCAGGTTGCGTCGGTGGCTCCTAGACGAAAAAGATGAGTGACTGGTGATTATATTCATTCGGTGATGCCATACCGTTTGGCTTCGGTGTTGACGGGTGCTTGGTTGCGACACTGCGCTGTTGAACTCTTGCACCAGCTGTGGCTTTGAGCAGTTGGTAGGATACGTTACTCCATGATGAAGCAAAACCGCTCGAATTTGAGCCGTCGTAAGCTTATTAGCGTCGAAGCCAGGTTGAAGATAGTCACCAGCTGCGATGACGTCTGCAGAAGTCAGTCGTGGCATTGCGGCTGCAAGTTCGGGCTAGATACGACGGGCATCGTTGCGCTCTCCTTGTTATAGGCTCCGTGGCCTAACGGACGGTCGTCTTTTGCATGCTTTGTCCTAGGGCAGGCGTCGCATTGAAGTCGCGAGAGCGCCTAGATCTGTACACGAGGTTCGGGCCTCAGGCTCCCCTGTCGAGAACGGTACAGCTCGTCATGCCAATAACATGCCACCACGTATCGAAACGAGACGACACGTACGAGTTTATCAAATACTGCGCACAGTGCGGGCGTATGAGCATACGCTCCGTGTCAGCGCGTTGGGCGACGGTGATCGTACTATACACGTGGAGGTGCGCGACCGGTCAATCGCGACCCGCGGTTCGCCCAAGGTCTCCAGATTCGGAGCCACGCACAATAGCACTTTTCCATGCGCATGCCATCGATTGCCATTGCAAGACCCATTGTACTCGTATGGGATAAGGGCAGACAGCTCGTCTCTCCTACGTACGCACCATACACTGCTGCCACTATTAGCTATAGCCACAACCTGCGATCCCTACGCGCATCATGGCCGACCGGCGCAAGACTGCAATACTCCTCGTGATGGTTGCGCTGCTCATGCTCGCCTTCATGCTCCCTGAAGTCCAACGAAGCCTTATCTTCAGCTGCTCCTTCTGTGGCACAGTCGCAGCATCACTGTTGACGTACCTCCACAACGCGGTCTACAACCCTTGTTCGCTCTCGCTCATGGCAAATTCGCCCTATTGTCGGACCAACGACGGTGCAACGCGCATTGTATTGGGACACTTGCTGAACAATCAGACATCGGGATTCGAGGCATTGATTAGCAGTTCGGGGGCCTCCGCCGAACTGGTCGTGCAACTCACCGAAACCCGCATCGCGATTGGCGACTTGATACCACTTGTCAAGCACAGCCATCTTGAGCGTCGAGTGGAGCTACATTCCCTCCTGGAAAAGCTCGCTGACGACGCCAAGGATGCGAGTCGCTACCTACAGCAATTGTCAGCGAGGATTGACAGTGGCGCTGACCGGTATGTGGCGCCTTGTAGTAAGACCGACGTACGATATCTCACCCTCATTCAGGATAAACGTCATGGTGGGACACACCTCACGCCTTCTTCTGGATTCCCCGCCGCCGTCCATGACTTCGCAACAATGCACCATCATCGACATCATCAATCCGCTCCGCACTAGCGCATGTGCTGCTCAGCCTGTGGATCCGTACGTCGTACTCAGTGCCTATGAACTGGCACTGGGGACGGTGGAAGACGTCCTCAGGAATCTCATTATATCTGCTCAAGCTGCCCTCGGGAAGCTTGACGCCCTCGATTCACGTCTCCAAACCATCGCCGACGTCACCTTCAGTGAAACCACTGTTGTCAGCGAAGATAGGGAGCATGTACTCCGACAACTTTGGACGTACCTAGGCGGAAACCAGCAGAGGATTTATCAATTCCAGCGCGACGCAGACGTGTTGCGGGATGTCGAGGCTTACAGGAAAGCGGCAGTCGCTCACGTCGGCATGGTCTTGGATACACTCGAGAACATGCAGACCGTTGCAGAGGAGACCCGGCGCATCGCTTCCGGTGCACTGCTACGCGGACAGATACCGGACGAGCTCCTCCTGAATGTAATCTCTGATGGCACCGGGAGATTGAAGATGGGTCGCGTGGAGGTTGCTATACCTAACCTCGCTAACTAGGTTCTGGTGAGTGTGATTCCATCTCAAACGGTTCACGTAGCAAACTGGGATGCTTCTCCTACAGATGCCCATCTCAATACGACTCACAATCTATGCAACATGTTCTCCCTTCCATACTCCCCTGACGTCCACCCCATGCTCCCCTGACCCCATGTTCATTCTACCTATGTTTGTCGTTACTTTGTGCCCAATAACGTGTAGTAGGAAAGGACTTAATGAGATGCGTTAGAATGAGACCTCATACTGTCTGCTGCCGGGTTGTGCGTGCATCGCGGCTCGCCCGCATCGGCAATTCCGTTGGATTGGTCTGTCGACGAACATCGCTTTCGTCCACCGGTTCGCCTTCTTGCTCGCGCTGGCCTGGTGCAGATGAGCGAGCACGTGGGTTTGTCAGTTAGCAAGCATAAGGGAGGTGGCGTGAGCAGCTGGGAAGACGGGGCGATGGGGAGGCGAGCGGGCGGGAGGACGAGTGGGCGGGCGAACGAGGGAGCGAGGCAGATGTCTACTCGAGCAAGGCGCATGTGCGAGTGAGGTGAGTGGGCAAGCCAGGCAGGTGGACAAGCGAGGTGGGCGAGCGAGGGGCCGGTAGACGGGCTGGCAAGAAGGCTGGCGAGCCTGGGTCAGCGTGTGCATGCGTGCGCAAGTGGACGGGCGTCGCACTCACCTGTACCCATCCCTGCCATGACCTGCCCGCCCCAGCCCTCGCTCCTACGGCGTATTGTCCGCGTGCTTTGATGCCCATAGTAATACCGCGTACCACGCAGTGTTGACGGTAAGTCGCTTCGGGACAGACTGCATGCAACGCGCGAGAAGTGCTATTCTAAGCGCCGAGAGCACGGGGCGTCACCGGTTCACCGAGGAGGCCCTGTAAGCGCCCATGGGCTATCCTCAACGGAAGCTCAGTTCATTTCAGTAAACCAACCATACCACTACGTGGCGGAGGAATGGGCGGCGGGCGCGTGCGCGAAGGAAGCACGGAATAGACGGCGGGCCTGTGAGCGAAGGAAGGACCCGACGGTGAGTGCAAATGCACACAGGCGGGCGACTCGGAGCTGACTGCAGACACAGGGAACGGCGACGTGCAGCACAACGCGCACGGTAGCTGACGAACGCACGCGCAGGCGGAAGAGCGAGTAGGCGGGCAAGCGTGCAGGCTTCTAGCCCGGTGCCAACATGGACGCCGCGCGCAACAGCAGCATGCGGTCGCAGCCGCCCGCGATGAGGACAACGGCGTGGTCCGCCGCGCCGTTCACGTCCGGGCACCTCGTCCGAGAGTGCAGGAAGCGCGGAAGACGGGCAGCACGAGCCTGGCGAACACGAATCGCGTCGGCGTCCGGACACCGTCGCCACGTCCGGACACTCGTCCAGACGCAATCGTCACGTCCGACCGCCGTCGTTCCCGTCCGGGCGCACGAAGGCCAGCGTGCGCGGCCCGGGTATGTGCAGCGGCTGCCCATACACCCTCGAGGCCGTCCAGTCAACGGACAACCTCCGAGCTTTGCTGGCGCACCCGGGAGGCAAGCGAGTCATGCGCGCGGACGGCACGGATTCCGTATGTCCCTGTTCGTTTGTATATGACCGTAAACTGTACTTACATTCGCGACAGCGAACGACACGCATGCGCGTCCATTACACCCCACACGCGGTCCAGGCGATGGCCATGTCGACGATCGAACCGCCCTCGATACCCTGCAGCGAGTCCTGCCCACGACGCCGACGAGCTCGTGTCTGCGCAAGAGCATGAGGACCGCTATGGTGTGTCAATCTGCTTCCTCATGCGCGCTGTTGTACTGACGCCCCGTCGAAGGTCGCGAGAACCAACGGCGGGACGGTGACGAACCGCAGCCGTCCAGACGATGGTTAAGCGGGCCGTCCGGGGTACTTGCCCAGCTCGGGTCTGCCTGCGGCAAGGGTGCATGGGCGGACGAGTGGGTTGACGGGCGTGCGCGTCGCCTGCTACGTCGGGCGTTCCGGCGGTGGAGAGCGAGTAGGCGGGAAAGTGGGCGGGTTTCCTCGTCTGCTGCACGTCGTCCACAAGTGCGCAGGGCCAAAGCCCTGCGCGCAGACGCGGCCGACGAACGAGCGACAGGCGTAGGGACGAAGAGGAGGACGAGCGGGCGCACGAACGGACGGGCGGGCGGAAGGGCGAGCGGGTGAGTGCGTGAGCAACCGCCGAGCGGGTGAAATGACGAGAAAACGAGCAGGCGAATGGGCAGGTGAGCGGATAAGCAGACCGGCGGTTGAGCGGCTTCGCTGGCTGGCGGGCACACAAGCGGGTGACGACGCACGGCGACTGCGAGCGTGCAGGGAAAATGTCGAGCATGCAAACGCGACCGACGAACGGACGGCACCCTTGGAGATAGGACAGGCGAGACAAGTGCAAGACGGCGGGCGAGGCGACGGGGACAAGTGTGTGGCCGGGGCACGGAAACACAACACACGTCGACTGCGAGCGCACAGGGCGACTGCTCTGCGCAAAAACGCAGCTGGCAAACGGACCGCACGCGCACGGACCAACCGAACAGGCGGGACATGGCACCGCACCGCATACAACACACGCCGACTGCGAGCGCGCTGGGCAAATGCCCAGTACGCAGACACAGCCGACGAACGCGCGCAACGCGAGTGGGAATGCGGGCGAGCGGATGAGCAGGCACGTAGACGGGATGACGGGCGGGCGGGTGAGTACACGAGCGAGCGGGCGTGTCGGCGGGCACACAAGCAGGGGACGACACACGCCGACCGCGAGCGTACTGGGCAATTGCACAGCACGCAAGCACCGCCGACGAATGGACCACGCGGGTGAGCTGAGGACGGGAGACGGCGACGACGGCAGGGCTGGGGCGTGCGCAACACGCCGACTGCGAGTGCACAAGGCCAGTGCCTCGCGTACAAATGCAGCCGACGAGCCCGCCGTGGGTACAGGCACACCGGCGAGCAGGCGGGAGGGGGTGGATGGCGCGTGAAGAGAGGGGCCAGGTAAGCGCGAGCAAGCAGGGAAGATGGCGAGGATCGTGGCTTCCGACCTCGAGTGGGAGCTGCGGTGGATCGCATCAGAACGAGTGGGTGGCCGCCGTGATTCACAGGTTCAATACTCTGCCTTCGTTGCGCGCTCGGACCGCTCGGACCTGCAGCTACCACCCTCTATTGAACGCGTATGCGGCGTGCTCGGACTGATGTCCATTCTCGACCGTCAGGATCAAAACACCTTACGAGCGGACCACACCCCCCTTGGCGATGCCCGCGCAGCGTCGAGGCATCTCTCTCTGGACTGTCGGACCGCATACAGACCGTCGGCAGTTCATCCCTACTGCGTCAATCCCTCGCGACTGTTCGTGTTCGTCCGACTGGATTCCCCTCTTCCTCTTCGTCCTTGCTGACGCCGCTACAGACTCGAAACAGCCACGCTCGTAGGTGAGCTGTTTGGCGAAGATGGGCCGCAGAAGGCACCGCAAACCAACGATCCAGGCTTCCGAGAGACCGCTCTCAGCTGGTCCGCAACTTGTACGTTCGTTGCGACTTTGTTGCATGCACTTCTCCGGTATTCATCTTCATTACATCGCGCAATGTACCGCAGTGCAGCCGCTCCACCTCTTTGCGTGCGGTCTGCGAGGTCGCCATGATCTGCAGTGTGCACAGTGCCCATCTCCGGAACTCGTCGACTAACAATGACTAACAACAACGCTACAGCAGGGATATTCTCTGAAAAGCGTGGTTGAAGCTAAGCCTGACTTATCCAAGGCCGTGCAGGCGGTCACGAGCGTCAGGGCAAGCGTGAGCGTCGCAGAGGACACAGGGCTGCTCGTCTCAAGCAGCCGGAAGATCGACGAGCTCAAGGCGAAGGCGGACGAAGCCAAGCGGCGCTACGACCTCACAACCGTGTCCGATCCGCTATGCCCTGTCAGACCTCCAGGTGTTCCCAGCAGCTCGAGGCGAAGAATGCGGAGGAGGACACCGCGAGGGAGTATGGTCCGAATTAGTAACCACGAAACGAACGCGATGAATGGCAACAGGCATATCGTCGCACGACTTCTAGGCGAGGTGCGTTCATGCCGCGCCACTGACTTGGCACTCCAACCATGCTGTCGCACCTGCTTCAAGACGTCTGGAGTGAAGAAGCCCCACTGGCCACAAAGCGTTCAGCGGTTCATGAATACCTTACAGACGATGACACGAATCGGAGGACTTGCGGAGCCGGCTACACGCATGTCCGCATCTCATGAAATGTATCTGGACGACCGCAACCTCTGACTGTTGTGCGTCTCCGAATGGATTCCCCCCCTCCTCCTCCCTAGGTGTCTCTAGTCCTAGGCTTTCGATATGGGATCCACACCGTGGATCGATGAAGGGGGAGCAGGATTACGGGTGGCTCAGCGTCGCAGATGCGCCGTATGCTGCTCGTCAATCTGTGTGTATAGCTGTGGTTACTCACGAAAGGCGCCAGGTCGGTGGTTCTGTACGTCTGCTTGCCTACAATTTTTTTTTTTGAATTCATGCACTGCAGCTACGCCCTCAAATCCACCGAGATTGACAACCCTGGGATTACTGGTACTCGGTACGGCGGTCTGGAGGTCCCGCGACCGGTTTGAGAGGGCTGACTGACATGGTACAGGATAGTTCAGGCGTAGGCCATGTCGACGGAGCATGGGCCGACCCGCCAACTCGATCGGTCATGACCACGATGCATGATGGCGGCAGTTCGTCCCCGCATTCCCAACGGCTGCTGAGGTACGTCGCAGACATGTTCGTTCCCTTTTCTTTACTTCCCCTTTCATTACCTCGTAACTCGTCCTTCGCTAACTATCGTTCTGCTGTCGATGCGGTATAATGGCTCGGCGTGTCCATCGCCGTTAAGCTTTCGAGCTCTACGTGCGTCGTTGTACGTTTGTTTGACTGCCAGGTTGGTCAAGATCTCCGCTTCCAAATCCAGGAGAGTCGTTCATTCCGTCATGTTACATCGATATTTACAATATGCTAGTGCGCCTGAAGTGCCTGGCCAAGTGCTTCCAACCGCTCGCGCAGGATGTGGCGTCGCTTCTCGATGCGCAGGCGACTGCGCGAAAACCAGTACAGCAATTCCAGGAACTCTTCTTTCGTTGGCAGTTGCACCTGATAGCACCGCTTATCCACAGCAATTCTGATCATCGTTTTCTTCTGCTGACGAGGATTAGACTGCTGCCACAATTCAAGGATGTATCGCGCGCTCGCACCTCAATCGCGCAGACCGTCGAGTCCTTAGTGACCATCATGCCAACTTGGTGAGTGTCAAGCATTCTCGTGTCTAGCATGACTGGCTGGATGACAACAACAGCTGTAGAGATGGAACTCAGCGAGGAGCTGTGGAAGGCGTGGTAACGTACAATCGCCTTCAGCCAGTTCTACGAAGTACAACACCGCAGGCATGAGTGTGTCGGGCTCGCCATACGGTATGTCTAAGTTCTCGATGACTCTTGAGTCCAACACATTGCTCGAGAAGAGGATAGAAGTGCCGCTGATCAAATTGAGCCGACTTTCAGTATGCGGAAACCTGTCCGTCTGAGAACAGAGGGACAGACCTGGGTAAGCTGTCCAAGACTTCGGGTGTGCAGCACACGGAACGAGCCTGTGCGTTATACCGCAAAGAAAAAACGTGACGCCAAAGTGTCGCCCAAACGCTAGCAATGTACGCCGCCATGGTTCAGCTACGAGGAGATGCTACCTTTCAAGAAGGGAGATGCTACGATTAAAGAAGACCCTCTCCTAGGCTGACGTGTACGTGTACGGTCTGTGCACGTATACGTGTATACGTGTATATCACAACAAGCACTTCTTTGTCTGCCACTCGGCGCAGAGCCCGGACGGATGTCTCCATTGGTACGTACGATCGTACCTGGGCCCACCTTACCCCTAGAGGTGACGCGGGAACTCAGCCTCCTAGTCGACTTGAAGGTGCCAGCAATAGTCGATTTCTTTCTGCTGTACATGTTGACGAAGGTCCACGTCTGCTTCAATGACGTGGCATGCTAACGTGTATGCCAACGTGTATGCTAACGTGTATGCTAACGTGTATCTTCCTCCTGCAGGTCAATTGTACACCACATGGCCACGGACGTTTGTCTAAGCCCGCACAATGGACAATGCATACTCGAAGGCGTGCGCATCTCTAGGTGCGCCGAACTATAAAGCAAGGCCGTTTGTCGCGGTGTCATACTCACAAATTACTCCCTTCTCTTCTTCAATATGACTGAAGTGGCTGAAGCTCCTCGTGACGCCGACATATCGAGCTACAGCGTCGCCCTGGTAGGCTTCGTCCCCTCGGCCAACCCCCGTCATGCACGGATCAATTTAGAAGTGTTGGCGACCGTTGTGAGTGGCATTCATCGTTTGATGTGTTCCATTGTCTCATGGTTTGGTGATTGATTATAGCGTCCCTTCATCGATATTGGTACCAGTGCGACCTTCTTGTCCGTCTCTACGACCGCCTTCACCCCGGAATTTCGACGCTTTATCTTCTGCTTCAACTGGGGGCAGCCCATTCCCCCTGATGGAGGCGATGCTGCCCAGCCCGACGAGCTCGAGACCGTCCATGGAGGCATATTCTTGTTCTCCGACGAATGGCAGTTCTGGAACGGGTTAATTGACAGAACTGCGTGTATGTTTAATTCTGTTTGATCACACTACACCGAAGTCTGACTTCACGATTGGTCACAGACTACATACAGCGTTACCCGGAGAAGTTCCAGGGTGCAAAGGAAGCATATCTCGTCAGGCTGGTGGTACGTACAGTTTAACTATGCGGTGACCGACACAACTGAGTTGCTGCTTCCTGCCTCCAGACTACAACGAGCTGGGTCATTACCTTGTACGTGCACAAGGAAGTGGAGGGCCGCGATGTGAGATGCCTCGTTAACCCTGTTCTGGCCTATACGCCGCTCTGAAACGATGGCCGTCGGTTTGGCGGGGTCGAGGCCGGTGGTCTTTGCATCAGACGGTTCGCGTCGACGCAGTAGTGTGCTCGTCGCCGGGTGGCCGGGTGAATGTATGTTATGCGTGCGATGTATGTACAAGTAGTGAACCCAGTGCTCCAGTGATGCTCGCGAATCAATCAATTGCGTACGATATGACTCTGAGCTTGTACGAGGAACCAAAAACGAGCACAATTGGCCTCGAGTGGCCCCGGCGCTTCCCTGTTCTCGACAATACGCCCATGACTGCAACACGGTCGCCCGATTGAACATCACAACGGCCCTCGCGCGCACAGCCTCAACGCGTTAGCTAGTCCTCTGCCACGATTCAGCTAGTAGCACCACGGCGGCGCTCCAGGCATCTCGTGCATCGAGTCTCGATGGCCGCTCGCCCTCTAGAGCTCTACCCCGAGCCACTCCGGAACGAGCGACTCCGGAACGAGCGCGAGGACCGTTCACGACCCTGGTGCAAGGCGACTCAGGATGCGGATGCGGCCAGGCCTAGGATGGGAAAAGAGAAGGAGCACCCGTACCGCTGTGACGGGTCTGTACCGAGGCGGGTAAGGGTACAGGTCGATGGGACTCCGGTCAACGGAGAGGATTTCTGGCACACGGTGCGTCGTAGAAAGTTGTGAAGTCGTCTCGGTACTCATATATCATACCTCGTCCTAGATGCGACTGAGCTGGGATTCCATGATACACTTGTCTGCCCTGCCAGTGGCGTCCGTTACGTCTGCCTTCCTGTTCGCCACATCCATCCTGCCGTCCACCGAGCTTGCGCCATCAGCGTGTACGTGCCCTCGACCGTCCCGCTGGGCCTATTCTACGCAGCTCTCACGCTGTACATCGCCTCGCTTGTCCTAGTCGCGATCACCCCATGTGGGCTGCCACTGCACTTCCCGCCGGAGCAGATCTTCTCGGGGAAGGTCACCGCGAAGACTGGCGACCTGCGGATCGTGCTCGCGGGCATGCGCGCGACGACGATCTTCCGGAACATGCGCGGCGCGATGAAGAAGCACCATCTGCGTGCTCCTGAGTCGGCGGCCGCAGAGAATGGTGCCACCGCCAGTGCGAATGCGGAAAACAGGGAGTTGAAGAGGGACGAAGACGACTTACTGGGCAAGGGACGGATGTGGGCTACGTCAGTGAATTCGAATGGCACTTGTTCACATTGTTTGGTATGTAGCTTGCCTCATGATTTGGATGTCCGTCACGTCTCAGTTGTACGACTGGGCTGCTCACTCGGGCACGTAGATCCTTCGCAGGCGGAGCGCGCTAGCTGGGCATGTGTGGATGTGCAGGACGGGGTGTAAAGTGTGAGCATGCGACGTTTTCAGTGCCGCCCTAAGGGCGACACCCTGTCGCGCCTCTCCCTCTGTGCGTCGGCGCGGGCGCTTGCGGTCTCTGGTCCGCTCTCCCGCTGCGGTGTCTACGGTGCATCGCCTGCCCTGCTCGTACACCCTGCCTGTCGACGTCTGCTCGCCCGCTTCAATCCTTCCACATCGGGCAGCCGCGCCGAGGTTGCAGGCAGGCTCTGAGGTCCTGCGCACGTTCTCGATGCGCAGACTTGATGAGGGGGCAGAGCCCGCATCTGTCGCTCGCGTTCGTTTCAGGTGGAGATGTCCAGCAAGAATCGACAGGTGATAAGTGATATATCCATATCGTCTCCGTTACTCATAAAGCTGTGCCTTGCAGTAGCTGTGTCAAAAGACATGCCTTCAGGTACCTCCGCCGAACGGTGTGCCTTTGGTTATCCGGGCGAAGTCGTATTGGGCCAGAGAGGTCAGAGTGGCTAAGCCGGGCTGTTGAATTATGACTGATGTGTCGCCGAAGTCCCGGCCGACACACCGTCGTCCGCAGAGATGGATGCCGGAAGCCCACACGGAGGTCCTGCCAGGGATCGTGAAGGAGTGGCGTTAGGTACGGACGCCTTCAGTGGTTGGCACGAATCCATAGCCTGATCCAAAGTGATGCGTCTACAGGTACTCCACGACCGTCCAAAACGAAACGGAGAAGAGACGGGAGCCCTGTGCAAGAACGTATCACGACAGCTGGCGTCGCAGTGCCCCAAATTGGCGGCGCAGCTGCGAGTTCTAACGACGCTGAAGAAGGGGACGATGTTGGGGACGACGGCACAGTATTTACAATCAGCCTGCCCATGCATATGTGCGCCTTACTGGAGGGCTGCGGCCCGTCTCAGATCGTGCGCGGAGAGCTTCGCGGGGAGACACATGAGGCGCGTCACTGCGGGTAGTGCTAGCCATCATCAACTCGATCTAGATCTACTCATCTGTAACCGTTTGTTTTGTCCAAATCTGAACCGTTCACACATCACGGGCAACACGCAGGCCCAGCAAGTGAATGTACCACGTCGTGCCATTTGCTCGCTGCCGCAAGGATCGATGGTTACCGTCCTTACAGAGCGCCTCGCCCTTACAGCTTGATTAAACGTTCGAACCCTGCAGCTGGCAGGCTGCGAATATGCTTATTGGGCACTCCGCCTTCTCAAACGGTTCACGAACCTCTGCGATGGGTGCGGAGGCTACTACCAACCGTCGAACTGCGCGCCGTGTCACGGCTGAGCGGCCCAATTCCCATACTACGCCCGGTGTGACCAGGTTGCCCCTCAGCGAAGTCAGCGATACTTACCTTGCGCGGTCCTGTGCAGTTTGATCGCTCGCTGGTGGCAATTGACAATGGGGAAATTCAGAGAGATCGAAATCCAGATACGGGTCACCAATGGGTCATATTGTACCATATTTGGTCATTTAGCGCCGACAGTGCACGATTCTGCGATTTTCCCAGCAACTTTCCCGGAGGGGCAGGAGGGGTAAGTACGGCACCGGTGAGCGTTCTGCTTGCAAATTTTTGTGGCTGCGCTTGTTGGTGCCGTACATTCGCGAGAACAAACGATGTGAGTGCCAGGAACGACTGGGATCTACACCGCCTTGCAAACGCAACTTGATTGGTCGTTGATCGCTCATGCCGCTATTAGTACAGTACTATGCGTGCTTCGTTACAGAGTTCGTCACATCCCACAGGGCGTCGATGTGTATGATTGTATAAGGACCCCACAGGTAAGATCGGCACCTTGCATCGTTTGTATGGACGGCATCTGACGTTGATCTCATGCTCGAGCATATAGGCTGCCACGATGCGGTTATTGGTCAAGGTCCGAGTTTGATTGGCAGTTGCGACGCGAGAGTGTAACGCCGCATCACAGGGCCCAAGTCGCCCCTGTGAACATTCCCGAACGGTATGGATCAGCAGCCTTCGCGATCGGCGTCATTCTAGCGACGTATTGATTTTATTGATTTCCTTGATTTCCTCAGTTTCCTGGGTTTACCTAAGCAGGTCTGTATGAGCAGTATTAGACCATAGAAGCCGCCGAGTGCCTAGTCTGTATCGCTTTCCCCTTCCCCTTCCCGTCGGTATGCAGAGCTATCGAATAGTTCTCCTTGGAGGTACGTTCTATCACGACCGGAAAGCTTGCTGCCATTTAATCGTCATCAGGAAGCGGCGTCGGGAAGACTGCCCTCGTCGGCCGGTTGTGTTACGACGCGTACAGCGAGATGTATATGCCCACCATACAGGGTATGATCTGCAGCGGTTGCTAGTCTGCCAACTCACAGTTTTCAGATCTACACAAACATCAGATCTGTATCGACGACGGAATTGTCCAGGTAAACAGCCTCGATGAACAGACATCTCCGTGTGATAGTTGACGAGATAACCAGTTAGACGTGGTTGATACGAGTGGCGTGGATAGGATCTCAGACATCACTGACGAACAGATCAAGGTATTGGGTCGTACTTATTTCTCTGCTGCGATGTTCTGACGGTCGACCCAACAGACCGCACATGGCTTTATTCTGGTCTTTGAGTATGCCCCTCACGATGCACTCCGATCATTTGCTCACTAACCATCTATTGCATCAGTTTAACCGTCAGTAGCACGTTCAACGACGTGGTTAATATTAGAGACCGTATTGTTGCTCTGAGAGACTCGGATAAGGTGAGTTCATCCAGCCTGCTCGGCCACCTCTAATTCTGACCGCTACGTCCGCCAGAGTACCCCAATTGTCGTGGTGGCTGCCAAAAGAGACCTGGTCTGGATTTTTATTTCATACGGCATCGTCTCACATGTCTAACATTAGCCCATCAGGATGACGAACGCACAGTTCCCCGCGGTCTCGTCAATCACTACGCACTGCTATGGGAGCAGGCCATTCTAGAGACATCTGCCAAGCGCAATTGGGGCGTCCGCGACGTTTTCGTAGACCTCGCCAGGAGGATGAAACGATTCCAACGCGAACACGGGGTCGAGACGCGCATTGGTGCAGGCCGCACCAAGTGCGTCGACCAACCTGAACAACATTGGTGCTGCCGCATAGTTTGAAGAAAGAGTTCTTCGTCGGTCGAGATGCCTACGATCGGTGTCATGTTGCCTCTGCCATCACAGTTGCTCTGTCTCTGTCTCTGTCTCTGTCTCTTGCTTTTTGCTTTCTTGCCGTCGCTTTCTTGCTTGTCGTCGCTTTCTTGCTTGTCGTCGCTTTCTTGCTTGTCGTCGCTTTCTTGCTTGTCGTCGCTTTCTTGCTTGTCGTCGCTTTCTTGCTTTCTCGTTTGTCGTTCGGGCTTCGTGACGGTGTCACACACTTGCTCTACTTTAACTGCGGCTCATTTGCTCAACAATAGTCACTCTTTCTCGCTTCATCATGTCGATCTCTGTCATTGTACGTGTTTTCCTCGTTGATTATTGCATGCAGTGAATTTTATGATTCTACGGCTAGGGTTTCAGTAACGAGATGACGCTATAGTCATCCGGCGGGCCACGCATTGCTCAAGGGCATCGACAATTGCTCAACGGAGCCAGCACCAGGAAGCATGCTCTGCATTCTACGAGGTATCGGAGAACTCAGTCCTGAACTGGGTGACGCCGCCCTTCTGCTCGTTGTGCGCGGATTCTGTGAGGAATTGTCATCGGGGATGTGAAATCTTCTCGACGTCCGTGCCAAATGCCTATCACAACATCACATTACACACTTTGACTAAGGGCTACGTCCCCGCCGCCCTCGTTATCGCTCTTGCTGCTATGTCATTTGCTTCCGTGGATCCAGCCTGGATCCAGCCCCAATCTATCGTGAACGGATGTGTCCTGGCGAGCGCGATCAGGTTCCGCGAACTTTGGCCGATGAGCGCGGAGAGATGGGATCGGCGAGAATCCGAGGATGGGTCTGTATATGGACTGGCACGTCCGCAAGCGCGTGTCCCCTAGTTCGCCATGCGGTGAATATTAATGCCGAGGTCATCCTCACTGGGACCTCCTCCGTGCGCCTGGAGACCTGATGGGCGGCGTCCCCTCCCGCTCTTCTGTTCCCCCCTTCGTCCCACAAACACGATTCCGGCCCCACGATGGATATCAAAAGCCTGTGCGCACTCCCTTCACCATACAGCCCCTCCGGATAGGCTCACAGCCTCCCCTTCCTAGGTTACGATCGCCCAGTCCCGTCATGGATGTAACTCTAGGTGAAATGAAAAATGAGGTGAGTGGCGTGGCCGCGGACGTCGCTCGACCATGAATGTGCTCGTTGACACCGCCCTTCACTCCAGGACTACGGCACGAGTTATTCTACTATGAGGTACGGAACGATCGCGGCCACCGAAGCCTCCAACGACCTCACCAGACCCGCATTTCACAGTATAAATGAGCCGAACGCACCTTCGGCCACGAGTGAACGCCACGCGAGGTAAGCCGCCGCCTGCTTGGATACACGCGCCTGGCTGACCTCGATGCAGCAGCGACAGCGCTCGCACCACGCTCGATGTACGCGACGCGCCCGCCAAGCCTGTTGTACCTGACCAGCCCGACAACATCCTGAACTCTCCCGTCGGGCACCCGCTCGACGAGCCCGCCCTCGACTCTGCTGAGCGCGAGTAAGCGCTTCCCCTCCGCCGCGCGGAACGATGCCTCGCTGACACTCGCGTCCCCCGCCCTAGATTAACCCGGAGCCCCACTCCCGCTGAGAAGGCGCGCGAGAACAAGCTGCGGGCGGACAACCTCTGCGAGATCTCCAGCCCGCAGCTGGTCCGATGTCGCCGCTGCAATTCCTGGATCAAGCTGTCCGCGAAGAGCGCGTTTGATCCTGCGCACTGGAACAAACATCGTGAGCGATGTATACGCAGGTCGGAGATCGCTGTGGAGGAACTACGAGGGACAAACAGCCAGGTACACATACTCGTGCATCATGTGAGTTCGACCTGCTCACAGAGACACTCGATAGCAGGCACCGTTCCCGTCTGATGTGAAGCCGTCCGATGTGGTCAAGCGCATGGTAGCCGCGCTGGGCACACCGCCGCTGACCCCGGATCGCGATGGCGACGAAACTTCGAGCGCGGGTGTTGTAAACCACCCGTCTAAAGAGGACTCGCCTCTCACCCAGTTCTCCGACTCTAGGCAAGCTAGCACCCTGCCGTCTCCAACACCCATCCCTACTCCACTCCCCGCGATCCGCGATCCTGACCCAGCGTTCGAAGAGTACCTCGTCCGCTCCCAACGTCGACCGACACGCGACCTAGCCTCACCCCTGTTGATGAACTGGCAGGAATGGAACTGGTCGCAGTTGAAGAAACCAGTGTGGTGTCGTGAACATGATGACTGGGACCACGAGGAGGGCGACCGGCGTCGCCGCGTGCCGGTCTCGCACGAGCGGTGCGCCCTGTCACGCACGCCCTCTTCATGACAGACGCGACGTCGGAGAATCCGCTGGCAACGGACGGTTGTAATGATGAAATCAATGACGGTGAACTCGAACTCATCTCGTGTACAATCTATAATTTCTGCGGTCTCGTCTTCTCTCATGTTGTCTGCACGCTTTGCTCTCGCTTCTTGCTTCTCGTTCTTGCTTTCGACGCACTGCTTATTTCCGACAGCACATCTAAGCACACGATGTCTCATTGTGCCCCCGGCTATCATAGACTTGCAGGTGGTTGTGAATTACCTCCGTTGCTCTGTACAAGCCTTACTCACCGTCAACCCCAACCGTTTGCATCTCGTTGGGATTATAGACTATTCTTCTTCGTGTATTAGCATCGGACGGACTCCGAGCATGTACATAAAAGTGGCTGAATGGCTTGTTTTCGATTTGGTACGGTACTACCGTACAAGACTACACGTACAGATGTACTGGATATTACAGAACAGGTGTGGGCAAGTTTACGGCAAGCGACCAAACAGACTGTTAGGCAAGTGGGGAGATACGAGGTAAACGTGCAGGCGAGCGAGTCCGTGACGGGGCAGGTGAGCGAGCTGACAGGTGAGTGGGCGAACAAGCCACTGGACGAGCAAGCGAGCAGCCATACAGATGGCGAGCAGGTGAGTTAACGAGTGAGCGACACGCTCCCAGTCCGCCTCGGAAAGCCGCCGCGGCATCATCCCAAGCTTGCGGATCGCCGCAAGTGGAAACGTAGACGACACGCTTGACAAACGTCTCGAATGCGAGCGCGGGCTCGAGGATGCGCAAGGTGCGAGCCCGACGGGGTTATGTGCGCGGACGCGGCTGTGTGCGGGATCAGATAGGTGCCCTTGACGGCCTCGCTGAACGCGCCCTCCTGTTGGGTATTGAACATGAATGCCGCACGTATGGTGAGAGGGAAGGCGCATACCTTGGCGACGTCCTCGATGACGGCTCGGAACTCGAGCTTGGGGCCGAATTCGACGAAGGCCTGTTTGAGCGACGCGACCTTGCTCGCGGACGGTCCCTCGGTCAGCGGGCGATTGGGTGCACGGGCGATTGGGTGCGCGGGCGAGTGAATGGGTGGGGATACAGGCCGGGGAGCTGGCCAACGGGCTGACTAGCCAGCGAGCATAAAGTGGGCGGGTGGCTAAAGGGGCGAGCGAGCGGGACAGTGAGTAAACAGAGGATCAAGTGGATGGCAGACGGGTTGAAAGGGGGACAGACGGGTAGGTGAGCCACCAATTGAGTAAACAAAGGATCAAGTGGGGGAACGAGTGCATGGGCGAACAAGTGGGACGGCCAGTGGATGCATGAGCTGGTAGGCAAGTGTACGAGTAAGCTGACAAATGGGCGGGCGAGCACTGAACGAGAGAGCAGGACGAACATATTGTTCGTCGATATCCTGCACACCAGCACTGGCGACGGTAGTAGTGAGTCTGCTCGCTTTGCTTGCCCTCGCTATACTCCTCCTCATTCTTGTTCTTCACGCTACCCTCGCTTCTGCGGCGTTCTGCGCTCGTTGCATTTGGACATGTTGCTCGGTGCTGGACTTGCACGCACGCCCGCCCCGTTGTGTGAGTCAAGTTCGGATGATGGTCTAGGGGGAGGCAGAAGAGAAAGAAGAAGCGGAAAACGGGGTCCGGGGAACAGAGGACTCGGAGGAGGTATGCGTTGATTGCGAGTCGTGACGTTGTGCGCGCTATTTAAATAATACTATTAATAGTATAATTATGCGCAGGAGCCAAGCGCTCGCATCGGGAGACGGCAATGTACCGCTCGCCGCTCGCTGCCTAAATTATGAGTCTCAGACTTCTCCTCAAGCCCCCATGCGCGCATGCTCATGATCCAAGTCTCGTCCCGTCGCCTGAGATGAGTCTTCGCTCTCGACCAATCCGATTCTCGCAGACCTCAGCAGACATGATTCTGTCATATCCTCAGGCAGCAACTCAATCCCCGACCTGCCGAACATGCACGGGATAGACGCAGCGTGCAAACACAGCCGACGAACGCACCACAGGTACGGCCACAGCGACGAGTGGAACACGGGAGGCGTGCAGATGTTGAGTGGGTGGCGGAAAGCTAGCGGATGGCGGGGACGGGTGAGGACAAGGCGAGGGCGAGTGCAGATGGGTGAGTGCAGACACTCGCTCGCGAGTGAGCTGGCTGCGGCCGCAGGATGCGGCGACGTGAAGCACGATGTGCACGCCAACCGTGAGCGCGCAGGGCGAATGCCTTGCGTGCAGGCACAGCCGACGAACAGGCGGCGGGCACATGAGCGAAGGGCGAGCGGCCAGGTGAGAGTACACGCCGACCGCGAGCGCTTCTGGATATTGATGCCCAGCGCGCACACAAGCGAACGAGTAGGCGGGTGAGCAGGCGAGTGGGCGGGCGGGCACAGGGCACAGGGCGCAACGACGTGCAGCGCGACGCGCACGGCGACGGTGAACACGCAGGGCCACGGCCGACGAACGGATGGCGGGAGGTTCGTATCTACTTCCCCATCTACTTATACATGAGTGGCTAATGATCTGATGCAATGGCCTCGGATGGCCGACCGCTACGTACGGTCTTGCTATCATCGACGCGTATTGGGCTCCATGTTTGTCAATTATCAGTTCACCTATGTAGAATAGCGGAGGGTCGTGACCGCAGGTGAGTTCTTACCGCAAGTCTTTTAAAAACCCCTTCAGATGGAAAATGCGCAGCGCTTGGCCAGGATATTCAAGGAGCACCTAAAACCGTCCACGGGCAAGGTGCGCAGAGGCATACGTATCCCGATGGACGGTGCGCCTACACTGCCCAAGTTCGTGGGACCGCCCTGCGGCAGGTGTGCTGGCCTACAAATAGTCAACGAGATCATGATGTTTCTTGTGAAGTACGCTACTCGGTCAGAAATGTCACTAGCTCGTGAAGATCGTCAAGCATGTATATACGTTGTGCTACAAGCCGGATGCAACGCGGTGCATGAGGGTGCGACTGTGCCCAGATGCAGTATCCCCGGGACCGTGTCATGCTTGACACACTCGCGATTAGGTCCGTCGCAAGTCCTACCGCACGGCGCTCAGGCTCATGGCCTCCGGCCCTTTAGGAGGTGTTCGTCCATCACGGCGACGGGTACGAGTCACGACCGTCCACGCGCGCGAACGACTCAGGAGTCCACGGACCAATGAGGTCCCGGAAGACACGTTGGACATATCTTGCGTTCCTCCCTCGTGGCATCATTGTCCGACGAGATGGGTTGTAGGTACGCATGTTCTCTTAGCTTAAGCTTGCACAGCCTACCATCGCTATGACTCAGACAATAACGATTCGGTCAACGTTCTCCTTTTCACCTGGGCAACCAAAGACGTCATGCATGTGGCGGCGATATTCACCAGTGCTCGCCGCGACGAACAACACATTATTTCCCCTTTGTCCAACGAGCTAGGCGGGCAGTTCGTCGTCATACGCGTGCGCCTTGCATAGTCTGCTAAGACAATTGCGGGCCATTCTCTTCCATTACAGGCAACCAAAGACGTAGCACACGAGCTGTCTCAGCTATCCTACAAAAGTGCGCCCGAGTCGTCTCCGTTCTTTCATTCAACCATGTCGTATAATCTTGCATATACGTTCTCTTGCCAGAAGGATTCCGTCAACTGCCTTGCTTTTTCTACAGACGGCTTGTACTTGGCAAGTGGGTCTGATGACTGTACCGTTTTCGTGCACGACTGCAAGCGAGGTATCGAGGTTCAAAAACTTGTTGGTGACGCCCCTGTCACTGCTCTGCTCTGGCACGCGAATGGCACCGGAGACGAGAAGTTGTTCATTGGCTATGGGAATGGTAAGCTGAGGTATATGGACATGCTATCGGTGCGTATTTCGCGTGATCAGGCGTAGGCGACCCGCTCACCAACTCGCCAGGCCGTACCGGACGGAATTCAGTTCCCTGTTAATGGCGACTTCCCGATTGAATGCATCGACTACGATGCTGCCAGTGACATGCTGGCGGTATGTACCACTCGTGAAGTGAGGCTTTGGGTACAGCGTCGAGCGAGTACGTCAGATATCCCCTCAGCCAACTCCTTGGTTGCTGACGCTTACCTAGATTGCTGGCAGTACCTATGCAAGCTACCCCATCCGAGGCAATCGAATGCCGCCTCCGCTACGGATGCCGCAGACGGCGCCTCTCCGTGTTCCGTACATTGGCTGGACTCCGGAACGCGCTTGATCGTTTCCTATATGTCTCACGGTGTCGTGTACGTATCAGGCCCGACTTCGATGCTGAAGCTGACGCATTGCCATTGACCCTAGATGCTGGAACGTCCAAAGCCTGAGGATGGAATGGCGACTGCCACTGAGGAGAATCCGGATGTGCGTTGACATGGTTTTTGAATTGATCAATGCGCCCATCCTCGCCTACAGAGGCAGATCGTCGCTATCCCAGGATAAGGAAGTGTTAGTCGTGTCAAATCTCCACGACGGGTTCGACCTGTACAGACTCCGCGATCAACGTCACCTCCGCACTTTCAAAGCCAAGGCGTCGATAAATATCCCCCTCCCTGCGTTGTTCATTCACGACGGAAAGGCTGTCTTGACAGGTAGTGACACTGGGCGTGTCTCTGTTTACGACTGCGGCACAACGCTGGTGATGCAGGTTCTAGCACATGGTGAGTGTTCATGTGCACCGAGCCCGTGAACGCGGCTTGAATGTTGTTGTTTGTCAGGACCTCACATCATTCAGACACTGGTGGGAATTCATACTGCGTCGTCAATTTGTGCTAAACTTCTCCTTTTCTCCAGGCCCAACATGATGGCACGGTCAGGCTTCTCGCAACGGCCTCGTCTGAGACTGGGGACCAAACATACATCAAATTGTGGCGGGCAGTGAAGTCAGGTACGAAATCTGGATCTATCACTCATCTCTGTTAATGCAATTTTCGTTATCAGTTCGATTGACAGAACCAGATCGTACGGCATCTCCGAGCTCGCGGACAGGAGAAACTATTGGGATGAAGTGTTACGTGTCTCGTTCCGTGGGCACGTCCTTCTTCGAGGACTCGAGCAACAGCGACAGCCGGGACGTACAATCATCTAGCGGTGAAGCTGAAGTAGACTCTGTGGATGACATGTTTCAAGACACCAGGCCCCGGAAGCCGACCGCTCTGCCGAAGCAGACTGAGTCCTACCAGGCGCCTCGAGGGCAACGGAGGCAGACCGAACCTGCAGCTCTTCAGACAGGACGAAGGCAGACCGAGCCTGCGGCGCTTCAGACAGGACGAAGGCAGACCGAGCCTGCGGCGCTTCAGACAGGACGAAAGCAGACCAAGCCCGCATTACCCCAGAACGAACACCGGCGTCCCGGCAGCCATATGCCTACAGGTCCAACGGTGACCGGCTATCCTGGTCATGTCTGGGTATGGTGCCTCATCATGACGTTTACCATTCTCGTTGTCGTTCTACTCCTCCTTGGTGTACTTGTCTATTATCGGGAAGACATCGTGAGTACTCATCGCACCTCCTAACTATCAAATCCTAACATCTAGGTCTTAGGTCGCCTTGATGTCGCAAGTGTCTCACGAATTACCCAAACATCAGTCACAGTGTGAACCGTAAGTTTTGAATGTGCTTGCCATATAGCTCGACTCACTCTGTGTCTCAGGACTTTGCGCGTGTATTAGCACCGGTTTCATATGCAGATCACGTTTCATGCTTGAGTGCGTGTGTGCGTGGGACGGGGTGATATGTAGGTTGTAGTCTACGTGTATGGCCATGGTGGAAATGCGGGTGAATGATATTTGTGGAAGGGCACGGTGTCGCCGAAACGTTCTGGGAGACGTCTGGTTGAGCATGCATGAATATTGTCTCTCGTGGCCGTACTTGCCGGAAGGCTGCTAGCACCACCAGCCTGAGTGGCGTAAGATCTTGCGGACTTAGGAACTTGTGCGCCACTGTCGCGGCGGCCTTTCGTGTGGGCGACACTTACAGCGGACGTACCATGCGGCGGCTCATACTCATTCGTCAGCAATACCGTCGAAAATGGCTCTTGCGAAGGGACGCATCCCTGCGCGTTGCGTATCGTCAGGCTGTAAGAGTTCGTGGGCTCGGAACCCTTGACTCGGGGGCCGGGCAGCCAGGTGAACCTCGAGGATTGGCGGTCGCGGTGCAACCAGAGAAGGAAATGGAAGAGGGTAGTCGTAAACAAGGCGAGGAGCGCCTGTTAGTGTCGTTAACTAGGCGGGGAGCCTAGCTATAGGTGGTGGGAGCGCGAGGAGCGTCCTAGGTCCTAGACCTGAAGCGAGGAGCCAGGTCGAGGGAAGTCCTAGGCGTGGCGAGGAGCTCAGGCCGAGGGGGATTCCTAGGCGAGGCGAGGAGCCAAGGCCGAGGACGGTCTCTACTGAACTACTCGGACGGCGCGGCGGGTTCGCACTCGGACGAGGTAGGTGTTCAGTGTCAAGATGAGATTACCTCCAAATATGGAAGTGAGATAACTAGGTACATGATGATGGGATCTTATCTACACTAACGGTTCATGATCTAATCTAAGAGGGCTGGCAATGTGTTGCCTACCCGTAACAGTGCCCCCCATCATGAAGTGTGTAGTGTGGAGGTGAGGGTTACATGAAGGCAGAGGAAGAAGTAAAGGTGAGCATAGAATAGGAAGGGAAAGATAAAAAGAAAAATTTTGGCAGTAGTAGACTGCACCTGGTTGTACAAAGGCTTTGCCACATCGAGGCTGAGCTGTTCCATTTGCGCTGCATTGCGAGCTGACATCCTCGTGGAGGGTATGCATATCCCTAGGGCTAGGGTCGGCTAGGCCCTGGCATAGCTCCCTATCTTCCCCTACCCCCTGCCCCCCAATCTCAAGTCGGAACGATCTGAGGGGAGTTTCGGCTTGAGATTCCATAGGGAAGAAGGGGCAGTGGTTACGAAAGGAAGGTGTGCAATGGACAAGGGTGGATGGCCAGGAGAACTAGTGGTATGATGCTCTCGCTCGCTCTCTTTCGCGGTGCTCGTTGGCTCGGGCTTGCACATACTCGATCATTGCTTTCTCGTCATTGAGAACCCCATCTCGTGTGCGACGTGTTTCAAGTTGCACTCGTGCTTCGGCCTCATGCTTCTCGTGAAATGCACGAACGTCGGCTTGACATTGCTCACGATATGATTCATTGATGTTCGCATAAGGTACTGGGTGGCTACGAGGCGCGCGGCAATATCGCGCTACCTCGTATTCGTCTTGCAACTTGAAGCCACCTGAGCGAGAACCTTCATGAGCGACTGACCAGTTGCGGCGTGAGGCAGGCAAAGATGGGACATCAGCACGAGAGGAGTGGGTGGCCATTACGGCCTGCAAGTGCGAGGCTGCTGAGTGATGCGAGGACGAGAAGGACGAGGTTGAGAAATCAGCGTGAGATACGAAGGAAGGAGCCTGCTCGACTCGTGTAGACAGGGCCACATGGGCGCTGCGATCGTGAACTGGCATAGGCGAGTCGAGCGCCGATGGATGAACACGGCGAGAGGGAGAATCCATGCTTGTCCTCGAGCCGAACAGGGTGCGATGATCGTGCTCGTGGGACACAGACGAATGCGTAGAGGGATGAGGAACTCGAAGGACCACAGGTTCGGCTGCCCGCACAGACCTGGTAGATGCAGGACAGGTACGAGGTTTGCGGCAATCTCGCTCGACCTCATATCCGTGTTGCGAACTGCCAGAGTGGGTGACTAAGCAGGCTGTCGAGTGATGCAGAGACGGTGTGGGTATATAGACATGGCGAGAGGATGAGACCGCGATCATGCTCGTCGAGGGATGCGAGGGCGGAATGGACGAAGACGAGAGGTCAGTGCGAGAAGCGGGGGATGGAGCTTGCGCCGCTCGTGCAGACGAATCTGCTCGCACGCTGCTATTGCAGCTGGGCCTGGATGAACCGTGCGAGAGTGGAATGACGCCGCACGAGGCTGTGGTTGTGATTGTCGAAACCGGTGGGGAGTGACCATCGTGATCATGGGATGCCGACAGGTTGAGAGCGAGTGCACATACGGAGCGACCGTGTACCTGAGCGGACGAGTCGAGCTGAGGAGGCGTTGACGAGGACGGGCGTATGGAGCGGTTACTGGGCGCGCGGCAAACTCGCACAGCCCTGTATTCGTCCTGGGAGTCGCTCGCGCGGGGTATTCCATAGGCGGGTGACGATGTCCGATGTGCGGCCGAGGGTGTGCAACGTGAGGGGGGCTCCGCTACTCCTCGCTTGTCTACGTGTTTGCTACCTAGCTGAGCAGCCGCCTCCTTGTCGACCTGGTTGCATTGCGGGCTCACGTCTATCGACCCTCCACTTGCTAGCCCGTGACCGGTTCGTACCACTCGGGGATCTTTACTAGTCGGAGACCATGCCCTGGCTAAGCCGGCAGTAGTGGCACGGCTACCGGATGTGCGGCGATCTCGCACGATCCGGCTTTCGTCTTCTAGGCCACCCGCACTCTGAGTCGCCTTGAAGAGGCTAAAGCACGGGTCAGACGACGGAGAGCGAGGGTGAGTGAACAGCGGCGGCGTAGACACATCGGACGAGGGTGCACCGAGTGATAGCTGTACGTCGAGCGAGCCGGAACTGCTCGGGGGTCTAGGCGCATTGAGGACGGACGTGTGTGCGGAATGGGAGAGCAGAGAGGAGGATGGGTCGAACGGGGTCAGAAGGGCAGAGCCTGGGCGTGGAGGAGAGACCGTTGGACAGAGACTGACAGCGGTACTTACAGCGGTCGTCCTTGGTTGTTCTTCTTGTCTATCGACCTTCCTCTCCTCTTCGTTGAACTTTCTCTCCTTTTCGTCGGCCTCCCTGTCCATCCCTTTGTAGTGAGATGTCCGTCTGTTAGTCGGGACATCCTTCACTGTTGGCTCTGTACACGTCTGCGTGGCTTGCACGTCGATCTTGTTGTTGCATTGCACACGCGCGGGGGATGGCTCGTCCTTCTGCGCTTGACTGAGGCTAGTGGAGCGGCTACCAGACGGGCGGCGGTCTCGCCCTGTCCGGTACCTGTCTTGAGAGTAGTCCGCGGGAGTAGTTTCGTAAGTAACTGGAATACCAGGACGCAAGTCAGACGGCCAGGGGCTGGTCGAAGGAGCTGAGTACGGGAGCGAGTCCGTTGATGTTTGACGGATGGAAGAGGGCGAGCGAGCATGGCAGGAAGGCGTAGCCTCGTTGATCGGAGAGTCTTGCGTCCGGTGTGCGAGTTGGACGCACAGAAGCATAGGCGCGTCGGGCGCGAGCGTGTGATTCGAGGATTGATGTGCAGAGCACGCACGCGAAGAGCCAGATGGCTGAGATACAGGCGAGGGTTTGCACGGTAGAGTCGTCTCGATTTGTATATGCTCTCTCCCAACCTCCTGGCCTAACCTGCTCGCGCTTGGAAGCCCCCCCGTCGAGCCTTCCCATTGGCTTGTCTCCGCGATGGGCAAGGTCTCACCGAATGCTTCTGAGCGAGCTGGCGCCGCTTGCTCGTCTTCAGCGGGTGACAGACTTGCTATAAAGCTAGAAGTTGCGACGTTGCCGAGCGAGCGGCAGTATCGCTCGGCCCAGCTTTCGTTTAGCAGGTCGTCCAAGCCGGGAGAGTCGACTATAGACGGGGAAGTCGACGAAGGCGCCGGCGAGAGGAAGCGAGGTGGAGACGTAGGCATATTGGGAACCGGCGAACGAGCCGGACGGGAAAAGGTCGAGAAGGGTGGAAGCTGTAGCGGACCGGTTGGAGTACTCGCGGGCTTTCTTCCGCCTCGTCTCTCTGCCTGGTTGCTATCCGCGCCCAGCCGCCTGACATCTACTGACACCTCGCCTGATTGTACGTCGCTGCTCGGATGGATAGGGCTCGGAGCTTCATCCACTGGCCTTGAAGCGATGTAGTACGGCGCAGGGGTGCGAGAGCGCTCGACTAGAGGCGGTGACTTAGTTGGGTCAGCAGTTGGGTCGTCGGACGCGCGGCAGTTCCGCACTGTCCGGTGTTCCTCTAACTGAACCCCAGCTGGCAGAGTCTTGAAGGTCGTCGAAAGGCCGACGTATGATGATTTCGATGAGGGTGTGCATCGCTTGAGTGAGTCGAGCGGCGGGGGCGTGTGGCTCGAGGGCTGAAGTGACGAGCGCGGGCTGGAAGAGACGCGCGACGCTGGCGAAGGTGGATAGGAAGAATGCAGGAGCTTGGGCACGTCGAGCGACGACGGGTTAGCCGAAGTAGGTGTACTGATGCGATGCGAGCATGCCGTCGCGTCGAGCAGGGACGGGAGTGCGGAACGTGGGCGTGGAGGAGAGGACGGAGGCGAGTCGGGCGACAGCGGAGACACGGTGTATGTGCGAGGAGAGACGGATGGTGAGGGCTGATGTACGGGCATGCTCGCCGGCGTCGTCTCGACTCGCTTGTCTGTTTGTTGGCCGTCCCTGCCCGACCGGCCACAGTCCGTCTGCTTCCCGTACCATTGCTCGTATTCGCTCTTCACGACGGGCAGGGTCTCGCCATTGCGCGAATGTTCGACCCGGAGCGTTGAAGCGGAGACAGCGGAACGACTACTGGGCGCGCGGGAACATCGCACTGCCCAGTCTTCGTCCCGAGGGCCGCCTTCGCATGTGGTTGGGGTGGGCGACCAGACCTTGGGGAAGTCGTCGTCTAGCGGCCTGCTTGCGCTGGGAAGTTCTCCGCTCGAGCCTTCGTGTTGTCTTGTCTTAGCGATAGGCGACGCCTCGTCTGCGCATGCCTCAGCGCAAGTCGGCGCGGCTCGCCCGTCTTCGACAAGCAATAAGCTAGCGGTTGTGTTAATAGCCAGGCTTGAGACTGAGGGGTGGCTGCCAGACGCGCGGCGAATCCGCACGGTCCGGAGTTCGTCCTGCGGGTCGTCCGCGCGAACCGTCTCGAGGGCAACCGGACGGTCGAAATGTGAGACGGGCGACGAGGCGGAAGGAGAGGGTGCCGAGTACGGAGACGAGTTGGACGGCGATGTAGATAAGGGCGGACTTGCGGAGCGCGGACGAGAAAGGACTAACGCGACCTCCTGCCTGAGATTGGGCGGGCTCGTCGTCGCGACTGTCTCGCGGTTGTTCGATATATGAGCGTGCTTGTTTTTGCGCGTGGAGTTGGAGACTGCGAGGTGACTACCGGACGTGCGGCGGTTCCGCACAGCCCAGGATTCACTCTGCGGGCTGCTCGAGCGAACTGTTCCGATCGAGGTCGAATGACGGAGCAGTGAGGAGGGCGATGGTGACGATGGTGCGCTTGGTAAGCGCGCTGAGCATGCAGGCGAGTTGCGAGCAGGCGAATGCGCGTGGTACGAGCTCGGAAGGGCGAGTGCGCTTGCAGAGCACGGGAACGGAGAGGACAGTGGAACATCGGGCGCGGACGCGTATGGGGGCGTACAGAGCAAAGGCGACGACACGGGCGAGCTGGCACCGAGCGAGGTGGACGCGACGGGAGCAGGCGGATACGTGGGACGCGAGTCGAGAGAGGAAGATGGTCGTAGTTGAGAAGCAGAATAGCTCACTGCAGTCTTGTTCACTTCTCTCTCTGCTCGGCGACCCTCTTCGACCTGCGAACCATACACGCGGATGGTCTTGGAGCTCGTGTCGGATGGGGTGTCTCTTTGGCTCGCCGCGCGCGTTAGTACGATAGACTCGCTGTGGTCCGGCGCTTTGGTACGAAGTTGTTCGTCTTCGAGCTTTGTTTGGCAGCTACCAAACGCGCGGCGGTTCCGCACGGTCTGGCGTCTGTCTTGTCGGCCGTCAGTTAGTTCGTGAGAGTTTCCGAGAGTAGTCGGATGGCTGGGGAGTGCAGACGCGGAGTTCGTCTGCGCGACCATCGAGGGATCGACATCGTTCCGGGCGAGTGCGCGTGGGGTTTCGCCTTCGGGCCTGAAGCCGACGACGATGGGATGGCCACCGAGCGCGTGGAGATTTCGCACTGCCCGTGAGTTGTCCTGCAGGCCAAGAGAGTCGCTGAGTCGGAGGGATGTTGGAGCGTCGAGAGTTGACACCTGCAACCGACTTGCGGACGGGAGAGACGGGGAGTGCAGGTGAGCGGACTTGCTCGCTGCAGTCGTCTCGACTCCCCTACCCTCTGTGTCGACGCTCAGGACTGGAATACTTATGCTTGCTGATCTATCATTCGATCCTTCGCTTCGCCTCAATCCAGTCGGCACGACTGATGGAACGTCTTCTTCGCGTACGTCAGGTTGCTCGGTTCCATACATTGAGCAGGCGGCGGCGAGGTGGCTAACGGGCGTGCGGCAGTTCCGCATTGCTCGACACGAGTCCTGTGAGCCACCCCTGCGGGGAGACCGATCTAGTGAGTGATCAAGGTGTGAGGACGCGGGCGAGGGGTCAGACTGAGGCGTGACGGTACACCGGGACTGCGGGATGGAGTGACCGTGTCCTGGGAGAGCGGGCTGAGAGATTGAGGTCGTAGCTACTCGATCTCCTGATTCCTCGTTGAAGCAGCTCGTCCTCGCGACGGACGTCACATCCTCGGGGGCATTGACGTGCAAGTCGAGGTGACTTCAATTGGTGAGCTCGCACTTGACTGGGCGGACTTGATGCTGCGCGGATGCTCGACCTCGAGCGTCGACACCGTGAGGGCGGGCAGGCTACCGAGCGCGCGGCAGTTCCGCACTGCTCGGTACCCGTCTTGCATGCCGTCTGCGCGGGAGTATCCGAGGGAAGGCGAGTCGTCGATGCGGAAGGGAGATGACGGGGTGCTGACAAGGGGAGCAGACGAGGCTTCGAGCGAGAGCGGGGGCGCGATGCGAGGACGTGGAGGAGAAGACAGGGAAGGGAGATGGACAGGGGTACTCACTGGAGTCAACGAGACTCTCTTCTCCACTTCGTCGACTTCTCTGCACGATTCATCGCGCCGATTCGTTTTCCCACTAGCCTGTGTATCCTCCAGATGCCAGGTTGCGCACGTCGGCACGTCTTCACCCCATGGGCCCGCCGCTGAGCTTGTATCCGCGTGAACAGATGGACTCGGAGCAGCGGTGTCGATATCGGCCGTGCAGCAGTTCCGCACCGTCCGGTGTTCGCTTAGAGTTTTCTTCGAGTTGGCCTGCGCTTGTTTTCTCTCAACCTCCGGACCGAAGACGCTTGCTCCGGGCAGCCCCCCACTCGAGCTTTCGCGTCGGCTTGTCCTGGCATTAGGCGGGGCTTCGTCTTTGTGCACCCTGCTCGAGTAGTCGGGGATCGCTCGTCTTCGGCGAGAGAAGGGATTGCCGACGCGTTAGCTGCAGGACTCAGGGCTGCAGGGTCGTTACCGGGCGCGCGGCCGTTCCGCACAGTCCGGTATTCGCCCTGCAAGCCGTCCGTGCGGATGCCTACAGTCGAGGTCGAGAGTGAGTGCTGTAAGGGCGCAGACGCGTCGGGCGAGGGCTGGAGCGAAGAACGTGAATATGGAGGGACGGACGGAGGGGCTCTATGCACTGGAATGGACGGAGGCGAGCCAGGCGGCGAAGGACGGGAGGACGGCGAGACGTCCACAGACGGAGACGTGGAGCGTGCAAGAGCGAAGACGGATGTAACCTCCTGCTCGAGTCTAGGTGGGGTTGCCTCACGGTAGCTAGGTACGCGGGCGAGCTCGTCTCTACGCACGGGTTTGGAGCTGACGAGGTAGCTACCGGACGCGCGGCAACCTCGCACTGTCCGGCACTCGAGTGAGGGCGTGGACGGAAGTGCGAAGGACGAGTCGATCGAGTCGACGAAGGCGGGTGGCGGACGGCGACGCCGACTGCAGAGCGCTTGGAGGGGCCGTAGACACGTTGAACGAGGGCGCGGGAGTATGGCACGAGGACTCCGACGCGGCGAGCGAGAAAGGGAACGTGTCGGGAGAGGGCGAAGACGCAGTGCGCAGACGAAGGACGGGCGGTGAGGGCTGAGGAACGGAAGCACTCACCGGAGTCTGTGCGACTCGTCTCTCCCTAAGGTCGACCTCCCTGTCCGAGCTCTGTTGCCTCCCTCTTGACACGACGAATTGGTTCGTATTCGCGACGAGAGGGACCTCTTTAGGCGCACCTGCCAGCACTGTCGCGTTCAGCGTGGCTGGGTCGTTGACTAGCGGCCTGCAAGTTCGATCTTGCTCGCTTGCGCGCTCTGTACTGTCAGCTGAAGGGCGACTACCGGGCGTGAGGCGATCGAGCGCAGCTCGACATTCGTCCGGGAGGTCGTCCGCACGAGACGTCTCGCGGTTGGCTGAACGGTCGAGGCTCAAGGTAAGCGACGAGGTACTTCCCCGGTAAGGCTTGACGCGAGTCGGCTGAGCTTTCACAACCGGCGTATATGCGGGTTGTCGGTCGTTCGTCCGCGCTGTTATCGGGACTTCCTCGCGGGGCCTCGATGCACGCGTAGTCGAGACGGTTTCACCATCACGGAGTTGCTCGACCTGGAGTTTTGAGACGGAGACGACAGGGTGGCTACTGGGTGCACGGCAGTTCCAAGCTACCCAGCATCCTTCCTGCAATCCATCCGTGCGAGGAGTGCTGGTTGGCGTCGGCTGACTGAGGAGCGTGGATGGCGACGGAGACGAGGGCGGAGGCGTGTAACGCGAGGAAGGAGAGGAAGGCTGTGAGTGAGTGACTTCGGGACCCACTGGAGTCATTTCGACTCTCCTCTCCTCTCTGCTGGCTTCTACACTCCTCTCCTCGCGGTGCCTCATCTTTACGCTCGCTGGGGTATCTTCCGGACGCTTGGCTGCGTGCGCAGGCGCGTTCAGCAGGACGTTCTTGGTTTTGCACTGTCGTTCGACCTCGGATGTGGACACAGCGAGGATAGGTTGGCTATCGGGCGCGCGGCAGTTCCGCACTGCCCAGTAGCTTTCTCGCTGGCCGCCAGTGTGATAGGTGCCGGTCGAGGTCGGGCAGCTTAGGCGCGTGGAATCGGGCGAACGAGCGAGGCATGGAGGCGCGGGCACGTCGGACAAGATCTTGAGCATGGAATGCGGACGTGGGTGGACGGGCAAAGAGCGCGTGATCGAGTCGAGTGATGGTTGGCTGGTGGAAGTGGGCGGCGAGGACGGAAGTGAGTCGGAAGATGAGAGGGACGCAGTGGACGAGGACGAAGGCGTGGGGCGTGGACGAGGATGGATGGACGGAGAGGGTTGACGGGTAAGAAGACTTACCGCGGTCGTTCCGATTCGCATCTCCTGTCTGTCGTCCTTCCAGCCTAGGGTCCTCGTTCCTGGCACTTCCCTTCGTGATCCCTCACGTCTGTTCGTTCTTGCGATGGACGAGGGGTCATCATTACCCGTTCCTGCACGCGTGGACATGGCCTCAGTGCGTGCCTCAGTGCGCTTTGGGACGGCTTGCTCGGCTAGCTTGCGGGCAGACGAGGTGCGGTCTCCTTGGTCTTCGCACTGGGAGTTGACGGCTGCAGGCAGGCTACGGGGTGCGCGGCGGTCTCGTGCAGCCTCGTATTCGCCTTGCGAGCCACTCGTTCGGGTTACTCCTTGGGTCGGCAGTGAGCGGTCGGAAGTTGGAGGACGAGCGGAACGATTGTCCGGCACGCCGAGAGCTTGTGTCGCGCGGCTCTCGTGAGCAGGCACAGACGGAACAAGCAGGAGGTCTGCGGACGTGGAGAGTGGCGGTAGCACGGGCTCGGGAGCGCGAGATGGGACCGCCGGTGCATTGAACAACGACGAGGGCGCCAGGTAGGTAGATGGATGGCTGAGGAATGGCAAGGGCGAACGGTCCATCAGGTATCTTTGCGCGAGCGCCGCCTGTTCAGCAGCGGCTGTTTCACAGGCGCGAAACGCGAGGACTCGGGCTTGCCAGTATTCTCGGGACGAACTCGCGCCCGCGGGTCGTCCACCAGGCGCGCGGCGCGATCGCACGGCCTGGACATCGTTTTGAGGGCTGCCCACTCGACAAGTTCCGAGGGCCGTGGAATGGCCAAGGCGCAAGAGTGACGGTGGTGGTGCGGGCGAAGGAGTTAGCTGCGGATGGGCGAACGTGGATGGACGACGGCAGCGCGGGGAGGCGATTGCGTTGATCGAGGACGTGTTCGCGGAATGGGGACGAGGAGAGTACGAGGCGGAAGCGTGCAACGCGTGCGCGGGATCGAGGAAGGTGGAAACCGGGGAACTGTGGTACTCACCGGAGTCGACCTGACTCGGTACTCCTGCCCGTCGACCTCCCTGCTCGACCTCAAGCTGGCGGAAGCATCCTCCGGGGGCCTTGGAACACGCGTCGACGCGTCTTGCGAGGTCTTGCAGACGCAAAGCGCGCTGCTCGTCGGCGCTGCCTGTACGGCCTTCTCTGCGCTTGACCTTGCATGCGCCGAGGCGGCTTGTTCGTGGGACTTGCAGACACGCTGCGCGTGTGTTGACCGCGCCGTGGACAAGGCATCGAGTCGGGAGCTTGACGCGTCGGACTCTCGAGGGTGGGCGCGCGGTTGCTCGACTTCGGGCCTTGGACTGGCGTCAGCGGGGTGACTACCGAGCGCGCGGCAGTTCCGCACTACTCGGTGGTCATCTCGAAGGTCGCCCGCGAGAGTAGAGCGGTGAGCGGAGGGAAGGCGGGGTGCGAGATGGGACCGGGAGCGAGATGGCCGTCAGGAGCAAGTAGCTCAGCGCTTGACGACCTCGGGCATTCGCTCGGCGATGTAGCGCCCACGGACTTCCGCATGAGCTCGGACCGAGCAGCTGGTGATGCTGGGCCGCAAGAAGGGAATGGGGCGGTCGAGAGCCTCGAGGCGCGATCGACGAGGCGTAGGGACCGGCGCCACAGACGCGCGAGCTGTTCGCTGGCGCGGGAGCTCGGAATGGACTCAGAGCTCGCCATTCCGAGCATGAGAGCCAATTGGCAGATGGCATAATTAGAATGGAACCAGAATAGAGTACCTAGAGCTAGGATAGATGAAATCCAAGAGTTCACAGGGCAGTGGACCGGCTCCCTGAGTGTCCACCAATGTAAGAGTTCGTGGGCTCGGAACCCTTGACTCGGGGGCCGGGCAGCCAGGTGAACCTCGAGGATTGGCGGTCGCGGTGCAACCAGAGAAGGAAATGGAAGAGGGTAGTCGTAAACAAGGCGAGGAGCGCCTGTTAGTGTCGTTAACTAGGCGGGGAGCCTAGCTATAGGTGGTGGGAGCGCGAGGAGCGTCCTAGGTCCTAGACCTGAAGCGAGGAGCCAGGTCGAGGGAAGTCCTAGGCGTGGCGAGGAGCTCAGGCCGAGGGGGATTCCTAGGCGAGGCGAGGAGCCAAGGCCGAGGACGGTCTCTACTGAACTACTCGGACGGCGCGGCGGGTTCGCACTCGGACGAGGTAGGTGTTCAGTGTCAAGATGAGATTACCTCCAAATATGGAAGTGAGATAACTAGGTACATGATGATGGGATCTTATCTACACTAACGGTTCATGATCTAATCTAAGAGGGCTGGCAATGTGTTGCCTACCCGTAACACAGGCAGGGGCGTATGCCATGGTTTCCACCCTTCTCCTGCTTCCCCCGATATTCCTCCTGTTTGCAGCTACTCTTCTCAACGTTTCTACCATTCCGGTCATTGTTTGGTCGATCGACACACTGTTGTTGATTTTCTTCGGCTGCGGTACGTATGCATACGCAGGCACTAGCCCGCGCGAGGAGCTGATGCTCGCTCCAGAAGCCCTTCAGCCCGAAGCACCGCCTTGCCATTCGGAACCAAATGGCCGTTCGTTCACGATATTTGTGAACGGTGTTGCAGAAAAGCCGGTGCAAACAGGTGGGGTGGTCGGACGTTCGTCGAATCCTGTCAATGACGACCTATTCAGTTGTTCGGGCCGACTACACCATACAGGACGTCCTTCGCCAGCTTAAACGACAACATACAGTCGCAAATATGCACCGGATCCGATACTCCATATACTATGATCCTTTCAAGTCTTCAGCTCTGCGTCCACACGATCGCCTTTGCGACATGGGTGCGGGACCTCTGTCGACCCTACACATCCGCTTTCATGTCTTGGGAGGAGCCAAGGACAAAGGAAGGGCACAAGGTCAATTTACCGGATTGAGGCTGTGATAAATCATTAAGTCAACGTATACAGTGGACGGGGTGGACGAAGAGGGTAGCGGCGGGCAAGGGCCATCGCGGTTGCAACAGCGCACCAAAAGACGTGAGCAAGCTGCAGTTATTTGGTAGCAGCGATATATTGATTCGGATGCAAGGTCCACCGCCTGGCGAACGGTCGGAACAACGGCGAGCGAAGGAATCTGCCTTGAATGCCCTTCTCGGCGAATTAGATGGGTCGTTGCAACCATCCCCTAATCGTCCAGAGAATTCCGTGAACCCAAGAACCAAAGCAAACCAGGCTGATCATGAGGCGGCTGCTAAATCGATGAGCCCATCCCACATTTTCAAGGCTGCATCCATCTCAGGGACTCCTCGATTGCCGTCCGTTGTCTCCCCCTCAGCCTCATCGCCTGGGGCCGCAGCCTCCCTGCCAGAATCCCATCGAGCACGAAAGGCAAGATCGCATGCTGACTTAGCATATCTTCACGAATTGGCGTCTTATCGTTGCCTCGCCTTCACCAACATTGGACCGCTAGTCTTCCGCCACGATCCAAAAACTTCGGACGTGTATCAAGCCTCGAGAGACGAACAAATCATCCACACGAACCATGGTCCTCATGCGTTGGTACCCGGACATCGACTCAACGCGACGTTCTTGGACCACGAAGAATGGTTGGCCTCTATGGCGCGAGATCTACTAGCCATGCCTATCTACGAGGATGTCGAGCTTCGCGACGCTCATCAGGACGTCCTCGAGTACGTGTATAGGGAGATGGATGTTCTAGAGCGGGCGAAGAGAGACCAGTGGGATAAGCAAAGGGATCACTCCGCTACGCGACCCGATCCTGCACTGCGCAACGTCGTCGATGGCGGTGCGTTTCAACCTTCATTACGACGGCTGTATGTGAACTGACCCGTGGATAGATCGCTACTTCTTCAAGACGTACGAGGACATGAATCCTGTCGTATTAGGGTACAACCTTGTGGCGCTTTCCATGGTGCTATTGCATCACTTGCCTCGTCGAGGGTGCAAAGCGTTGCTTACTGGCTTTCGTATGGTGATGAGGCTTGCGCTCATGTTCGCCAGACGAGGAGCACTAGAATCTGCTGATCGGTTGTTACTGGATAGTCTCGCGCAAGACGAGCGCACGATTATGGGCCAATTTGATCTCGATCCGGTGACGACGCCTTATGCGTGTTGTCCGCGATGTAACGCGTTGTATCACATCCACGATTGTCCACGGGAGTGCCTCTCGAAAGATACCCCGGAAAGCCAAGTCTGTGGATCTGCGCTGTGGCGGACCCGGGTTATCAACGGGAAGACGTACTCGTTTCCGGAGAAGACTTACCTTCATCAAAGCATGAAGCATTGGTTGGCTCGGTTTCTTTCGCGTCCAGACGTAGAGCCGTTGGTGGACGCTAGGAGGGAACAAACTCCATCTCAGCTCCCAGATATCCAGTCAGATGTGTGGGATGCGCCTCTGTTCCACGAGTTCAAGGACGCGGCGGGCGGAGCATTCATCAAAGGCCCATCGGAGGAGGGGAGATACCTGTTCAGTCTCTCTGTCGACGGCTTTAACCCGTTTCAGGCAAAGGAGGCTAAGCAAAGCGTCACAGTCACCGGAATATACATGGTCTGTCTTAACCTTCCACCTCAAATCCGTTACTTGCCGGAGAACACATACCTTGTCGGCATTATTCCTGGACCCGGCAAACCAACACTCGAGCAGATCAATCATTTTTTGAAACCATTGGTCGACGAACTGGTGGATTTCTGGCACCCAGGAGTATGGTTCACCCGCACCGCACTGTACCCGGCCGGTCGATTGGTCCGCTGCGCTTTGGTACCTCTTGTTTGTGATCTTCCTGGAGCGCGTCAAGTCGCGGGACATGGCTCGCATAGTGCGACCCTGTTCTGTAGCTTCTGCAAACTGAAGTTGGAGGATATGGAGAACCTCGATCCGAAGTCGTGGCCGCTACGAAGTGCGAAGGAGCACCGAGATGCCGCCTTGAGGTGGAAGGAAGCACGTACCCCTGCTGCACGCAAACGTCTATTCGAAGAGGCTGGTGTGCGTTGGTCGGAGCTTCTCCGATTGCCGTACTGGGATCCAATCCTGTTCACGGTCATTGACACTATGCACAACCACTACCTAGGTCTCCTGAAAACCCACTGCCGCGACATATGGGGCTTGTCTATCGAGGTGGCTGACGGAACGGTAACGGAGCACATGCCACCAAAACCAGCAGATGCGGAAATGGCCGTTGCAACGCAGCTGGTCCTCAATGGAACGGATCACAGCTTGGAGCTGCTAGACAAGAACACACTGTGGCATCTGTGTCACAAGTATGGATGTCGCCGCTACGGCAACGTAAAGAGGTTGCGGAAAGCATTGCTGGCATACGTACGTTCCATCCTCGATTCTTCATAATTCATACTGACACCGGTCTGTACAGCGCGCCGAGAACAACCTCGGGGGACACTTGACAGGGTCAATCAGCAGGCACAACCCGGTGATGCGCAACAAAGCGGCGGCGGAGGAATACCAAGCGGATCCCAGATTGCCGCCTCACGCGATGAACAGCAGCGCGGGCTCGAAGCAGAGATGCTCGTTGTCAGAGCAGAGAAGGCCTGGCAACAGGGGAAGTCCGCTAAGACACTCGTTAACAGCCACACAAGGACTACCTTGGTTGGATTATGTGCACGACATGCGCTCGCTACCGACGGAACAAAGAAACAGCTTGTCGATAGGCTTATGCAGGTGGTACGTATCTCGTTCTCACAGAGGGGTGTAACGATGACACTAAAAGCTTGCAGCGTCAAGAACGGCCATCGCTAGGAGAACAGGCTGCGTCGTCTTCCCAGGTTGTACTGCCCCTCGTTCATCATTTCCATCCACCTACTGATTGCCGTTTCAGGACCACGACGTTGTGCCCTCTACGGATGAGGTAAGGCTCCCGTCGAGTACGGTTTTGGGCCGAGAGACCCTTTTGAAGATCCACGACGATATGCGCCGTACGCAGGTACCGTCATGGGTAGACCCGGCCCCGAGGAACTTCGGAACGAAGCAACGAGGGAAACTGAGTGCTGACCAGTGGTTCTCCGTTTGTACCATCAATCTCCCTTTCACCCTGATCCGCATCTGGGGCGACGAGCAGGGCAGGCGAAGGGCTATGTTGCAGAACTATATGGACCTCATGACTGCCGTCGTCATGAGCAGCATGCTCGCTATCAACGACAGCCATGTCAAGGCTTACGAAGAAGCCATCGTGCGGTATCTGCGCTCTTTGAAGGATCTATACAAGGCATCCGAATTCAAACCGAATCACCACATGGCCCTACACGTAGGCGCGTTCTTGCGGAGGTTTGGACCCGTCCATTCAATTCGGACGTTCTTCTCGGAGAGAATGAACTTTATGCTTCAGCGGATCAACACAAACCGCAAATTCGGTCTGTTGTCTTGTCGCAGCTATAAATTGCGACGCGTGCTGATGGCTCTTCAGGCGAACTAGAGCTAACCTTCATGAAGACGGCGTGCCGCTCGGCGAATCTCAGGGCGCTCCTACGCGCGGACGGGATACGGAACGTTGTCAAAGACTTCACCGACATGTACGACGGGCTCTTTAACGAGAACAAACGAGGGACCAGACTACGCGAAACATTGCTTGGCGATGAGAACGAACGGCGGCAGGCAACGGTACAAGAAGCGAAGTCAGCGGTGGCTTTGGACAACGACGCGTTCAAAGCCTTCATCTCATTGCTTAATACCGAATGCACGATGGAGTCGTTTGTGGATATTCGCGAGCTCCGGCTGAAGCCTGGGCTTCAACAAATGGTCAATACAGTGGTGGACTGCACAAGCTTATTTCTGCATGGTGTGACGTATAAGGCCGCTGCGAAATCGCCCAAGGATAGCAACATCGTCTTCTCCCACCCAGGCATCAACTCTGGAGAAGGGGAGCATTGCGCTGGACGCATCAAGCAAATATTTGTGCATAGAAGGCGCAGCAGCGGGGGCGACGAAATGCGGGAGGTCTTTCTGTGCGTTGAACGTTTAGCCGAGCTTTCCACTGAAGACGCAGGCCGCGACAATTACCGCAAATTTCCCCACGTTGGAGGTCGCCTCTACTACGACAGGTATCATTGCGAGCCAGTGGTGATACGACCAAGTCATGTCATCTCCCACTTCGCTAGAACTTCGACAACGGTGCCTCAAATCCGGCAACCATGCGTGCATGCCTTGCCATTGAATAGGGTACGTGAGCTTACACCATCACTGTGGCGTTGTATTGAGCCAGCAAGCGGTCCATAGCTCCTCAGACTGGCGACCCCGTCCACAACGTCCGCAACGGAGGACCAGCAATCATCAGAGGAGGCTGTACTCGCAGAGCTCTTGGCGGATCTGGCAGGGGTCAATAGCGCAGGTACCGTGTAGACCATCGTAACTCGCAAGGATTGGAGAATCTCTCAGCGGATTGCCAGGATAACAAAATGACCCGCTTTCGCTTCATCCCATCGCCGCTCAAAGAACAACCGAGATACATACAGCCACCACCAATTCTACTTAAGAAATACGGCGAGGGTAAGGAAGTTTCCCCCGGGCCGCCCCTGAGACGTAGTAGTTGAAGAGGCGCGGCGCCCACGTACTAAAGACGTCTGCGTTGCCGCCCAGCTGTCAGTAAGGGACCTGTTGAGCTGCATGAGTACCCACTGGATCCGAAGGAGGCGATGCGCTGTATGTGTTCGCTCGCCAGAAGGGAGGTGAGGGAAGCCTCATTCGCGCGCGAATGTACTAGATTTGCTGGTTGCTATGCGGCGTCAACGCTGTTCTCGACGGTGACGCAGTCACTCTCACCTTCTGCCCTCCTCCGTAAGATATACCCACGGCGAGGGCCGGGAAGTTTCCACGCCGATGGACCACATCCTTGCGGGAAAAGGAGAGCTTCGTGCGGGCCTCTGAGATGGCAGCTGCGGCACCGGTGTGCACACCGGTCCAGGCTGGGTCGTTGGGGGCGCCAGAAAGGACGGCGATGACTCGCCCAGACTCGTCGGTGATCGGTCGAGGGGTCCTGCAGACACACAGCGTGTGATGATGGCATGCATGGATGCAAAAGCGCCGCGTACCTCCCATCCCAACGAATCAACTCGAAGCCAAACTCTGATCCCTCGCCGACCAAGTCATCCAGCGTGTATTGCCGACGCGAGGTACGCGGCTCCCTGCCCCCGGTGTACGCGCCGTTGGAGTGCGGTAGGGCTTGAGTAGCAATGTCCGTGCCGATTGAAGGAGCGGCGTCGATGTGTCTGTTGAGGAGCGGCAGCCGCGGCCTCTGCATCGTCGCGTACGGCGACGCGCTCTCCGCTCGCTGCCGCTTCCGTTTTGCTCGCACCTGGGCCTTTCTTCGCTGTCGCTCGATCGATCGCGAGCCTGCACCGAGGCACGCCCCAACCGTACCCGCAGCGCTGCCCGGGTGGTCGGATTCCGCTGAAGATCCCGTCGCTTCGGCTCGTAAGCTTGATGACTCAGCGCTGAACGGGGTGTGGACCAAACCGAGGCGCGAGCTCGGGGCTGGCTGCGCGTTTGCGGCGCCCAAGGGGATTGGTTCGCAATCCTCCCCTTCGCTGAAAAGGCCCTCGTCTTCCCTTGCGATGGCCGCCGCCAGTAGTTGGCGGAACGCGAATCCAGAGTCGGCCGCCGCGATGAGCGGTTCACCTAACGAGCCCCCGTGAGCACCACCGTTTAACGTCGACGGCGTCTGGCCCGTCGCCAGACGCCTAGCAGTACGGGTGCCATCCCCCAGTGCCTGGCTTGGCTCCGCGTAGATGCGCCCGCACTGCTCGTCCGCCTAGTAGCAGGGCCAGAGAGGAGTTGCGCGCTCACCAAAGACCGGGGAAGCTACGAGCGCCGCTAGCATGTCGACGAGCAAGCACCCCGGGGGTGTTTGAAGCCAGCAGCCTGGAGATGAAGCCGCCGCCGACAGCGAGTCGCAGGCTCGAGGCTGCGCCCGTCCCATTATATAGCGGTGCGTCCGACGCGCCTGCGTGGGAGTTTAGTAAAGTGAATATCGCCGCACGTGATACACGTGCAGTGTGACAGCACGCGAGCGTGACAGCAGCCCCGTACGCCGAGCCAGGCCTTGCTTCCACCTCCACCGTGCTAAGCCAAAGCCCGAGGCCCGCCCTACTCCGACCTGACCCACCAGTACTACTAGTGCCCATGATCTCCGCTCCGCGAACCCCGCAGCCTTCTCGCCGTCCCATTGGTACCGCGGCCGGTGAGTGACACCTCGTTTACGGCGTTTCCGTGCTACAGCTGCTGATCATGAAGGTTTGCTGCGTAGGAGGACAACGGCTGCGTAGGAGGACAACGGCTGCGTAGGAGGATAACCGCATGCAGAGCGGGGGGCATCGCTGGGGACACACAGCGTCCTCGATCACAACGCGGTGAGCCAATATAAGAGCATCGTTTCGTCCACTGAATGTGGATCGATCGTATTGAAGGGCTAGGCCGCTATGCGGTTTCGAGTACAGGGCGGCTACGCCCTCAGCAGAGCGTTTAGGCCCGTGGCCCGTCTTCGTCATCCCCTCCGTGTCGATGTTGGCTCTAGCTATAGCGTATCCAGGGCTCACGCATACCGTGCGGCGGAACCGCATGCTCAGGGCTACGGCCTCGCTATTTTCCCTCGTCCACGTTTCGCTGCCGCCCCCTCGTGTATCGCTTAGTCGAACGTATCACTTCCATGGCCATCTCCGTGCAGCGAGACTAACGGAGTGGCACCGGCTCATGTACGTACAACTCCGTAGTGGGCGGGGCCGGCTGCGACACTGACCTCCTCATCGTACTCGAGCAGCGCAACTATACGAGTACGACGTTCGCGATGCAGCCAAGCAACGTTTCGTCTGAAGCTCCTCCATCGTCAATGCGATGTGAGTGCATGCGTCTGGCCAGATCCCTATCATCATCATGGGGCATGCCACGTCCCCCGGTACGCAAGCGCTTGCTTCGTTTTCGGGCTGCATTGTGCTCAACCAGTATATGTGACGCCCTCCCGCACAGGTTTTTCTTCCATCGCGCATCCTTGATTTCGCAAGAGCTCGCCACTCCGTTGGGATGCATTCCTCTCGCCGCGTCCCTTACAGAAACATCAGCCAGCGGCGTCGCAGCGCCAGGCTCAATAGGCAGGTCTCCCCTTCGTCATCATGCCTTGCCGTGAATAACGTCAGTGGTGCCCACAACAGTGCTCGAGACGCTAGCATCATGGACGACACCCGAAGCGGCCAGACGTCGTATTACAAGCGGGCCCGTCTCGACGACGGTCTCGGAACTCATCTTCAAACATCTGCTGAAGCCCAAGACGAGTTGCTTCGTATGATCGAGGAGGGTATCGGGCCGATGCCTTCGCTACTGTTTGAACTGCCGGATGCCGGCCTACCTCCCTTGCACCCACAAATCCCGGATGCACCCGCGCCGCCCGTCCTAGGCAACGACACGGCGACAGACGTGGAGGCAGCGCCTCACCCGCCGCCACTGTCCGATGCGTACCTTCGTGGTACCTTCACCGATGCATACAGCCCCTACTACTCCATCGCGCCAGATGGCCCGAGTGGCTTGCCGTCCCTTCCGTTAGAACTCGACACCTCTGCCATAGGCGCGTTCTCTCCTGCGGCCGCTCCCCTTCCACTTGGCATGTCAGAGCATCAGCCGTACGTTTTTGTGACCCTTCTATTCTCGGGGTGGGATTATAACATGCGTCTCCACAGGAGTTTGTACCGCGAGCATCCGGGGCTTGCAGATAACGCGCCGTACGCTCTGGATCCTCTCGCCTGGATGCCGCCCTCTGTTTGTCTTGACAGCAGGTCAGTGACAGACATCGGACGGATGACGGGATGACTGACCCACCGTTGCCGGGAACTCTCAGTGCCACCGGTTTCGAGTTTGACGATATCATCGACTACTCTGGAACCGCAGGGTCGCACGCAAGCCGAGAGATGCCACAAGACGCGGCTGCCGAGACCGCAGAAGATGCCATGGCGGAGGCGCCTCAAACGCTACCAGTCGACGTCTTACCAGGCGGATACGTCGGTATGCAGGATCCTGCTGAACAGGGATCGGATCAAGTGAGTCGTTGTCGGCTTCTAGACCGTCTCTTTTCTGATGGACACCGCTGTAGGATGATTCTCCTGGCTTTGCGCGAAAACTACTAGATCTAGCTCGAGACGTTGTCCACGGCATATGCGAGCGGTTGCTTGCGGATACGCATGACGCTGCCCCTGTGGGCACGAGCAGAACCAGTCCTCCCACTGGTCTGAACGAGGGCTCCCTGCCGCCACTCATGGCGACGACGGCCCCGGCGACGGCGTCGGCCCCGACGACGGTTACAAGTACCATCACGACCACGATTACGGTTACGATCGTCACCGATATCGGCGCTGCTGACGCCATAGGAAGTGGTCCCACGGCCACGACGACGACGACTACCGTCACGACTGCGACGACAGTCACTACCTCGGACATGGCTGATGTCGCGCAAGATGGTATGAGGATCGCAACCTAGACGCCTTGATGCGTGACGAGGCTCGAGCGACATATTCTGCTAGTCGAAATGTATACTTCACTCTGCAATCCTCTGTATTTGTATCTCGCATTCCCATATCGTATATTGTCTGCTCGACGTTGAGAGCGCTCAATTTGCGGCGGCCGCATGCGCTCATAGTGTCATTTGATTTTGAGGGACGAACACGAGAATTGGGCCTCAAGCTGGCCGCTGCGATTGACAGCTCTCGCGGCGGGGGAGGAAAGCGACTCGCACGACTCACTCGCCGCAGACAGCGCCGGGAAGTTGGATATGGGCAAGCGCCTGACGGTTCACTAGCACTGGCGGGCGCGGTCTGCGTTGACAGCCACTTCAACCAGTACACGACTCGCCCTCCATTTCCAAACGCGTATACAGCCTGGGGCGACATTGCAATGGGATGAACGTTGGTCATGGAAGCTTGGACACGCAGCCGTCGTACTGCTGCTGTAAATTGACCAGTCACCGTGTCTACATCGCTCGCCTCTCGTGCGTACATGCAAACTTCTTCATCACCGTCGATCGCGCTAGTGATACATATTTGGACAAACAACCATGCAGAGGAAATAACGCAGCCGTGTAGACTACACCACCGCCGGCAACTCGACAGGCAGACCTTGCGCGGCTGCAGTGGCGACAACCTCGCGGCACTTGCGGAGGTACCTGTCGAGCATCAGTCGGCGTATCTAATCATCAGAATGGCAGTAAAATGCCTACTTCTGGACGGCTCGAATGGCCAGCGCGCGCGCACCGACGTCGGTGACGAACACCCAGGTACCCGCACGCATGATGATCAGGTCTCCGTGCCACTCGATGGGTGAAAGCTTCCTGAGCGCTTTGTTGACAGGAAGGGCGGGGTCGTACTGCGCAGCAACGAGGAATCGCCGCGCCCCTGCCCCAGCCTCGAGATCCACCCAGGTTTCCTGTAAATTCCGGACTGGACCGAGGACGGCTTCCAGCGAGGGAAAGCGTGGGTGTGCCACTGACTCGTTTCGTGGAGTAATAGTAGGTACGTGAACGCCACGACCAACATGAGCCTCCGAGCTGAATAAAATCCCGCGGATAGACCTCAGAGAGCACTGGTGCGTGTCAGGTCACACTCTGAAGGCCAGATTACTCGGCGCATACTCACGTCCTTCGTATTGCAGGCTTTCCGAAGAGTAGGCATACCGACGACTGGAAGGTGGTTTGGCTGGATGTGCCGCCGGGGGTCACGGTGTGATCTTCCGAATAACCTGGTGCGTACGTGTCCGAGACCTTTTGTTTTTGTCCCCATAGCCTAGATGCCACCGGACCTGCGATAGTGACGTGTACCAATGCCACTGCTCGTAGCGCCGCCACGATGTACACAAAGGACTGTTCAATGCGGGTATAAGTGCCGCTTCCGTCTTCAATGGGTTGCGCCAACAGTTTCATTCCTCTGCATAGCTTCGACATGCATCCTACGTGTCCCGTGTGCGCCGTCGAGTATCCGCAGAACTCTGGTGCTCTCCCTAATAGACCGGTCTCCATACGATGTGGTACGTGTTGGTCTGGATATGTGGTCAAACTCATATTGATCAAAGACGGGCACCTTCGCAATCTAGGCCACGTCTTCTGTCAGACCTGTGTCAACACTCTGATCGCGCGCGATCAGTGCTGTCCCTATCGAGACTCCCTTTCCCTGATTGAAGCGGACGACGCCACACCTATATTCTTCAGTTCCGAGCCTGCTAATCCACCAACGTTGCGTACTAGGATCGACAGGTCTGTTGACGACCCTTGTCTGTGCGAAACAATCTACTGATCTACACCCCTGCAGGCGGCTGGCCGTTCTGTCGACGGAACAGCGACGTCTCGAACGAACCGTGAAATCCGTGGCCGCTCGAACCGATATCGTTGCCAAACACGTCCGCGTGCAGCACGCAAGCATTGCCAGGCACTTCGGGACCCTCGATCGTATCACAAGTGAAATACGTGAGCTTCAGAGAAAGGCGGGCACCGTGCGCACTGAATGCGTCCGAGAGTACGACGCAATTATTGCTCTTCGAGCGACGGTGAGCTTCTCTGTGCTGTCGGGAGGTTTGTCAGGATCTGACAAACTGCAGTCTGCTGCGCGCGTATCTTCTCTGAGCCATGAAGACGCGGCCCCGCAACCAGAGGAGCAACGTCGTCGGCAGAGGTCTCCGTCGACAGCAAATGCGGATGTTCCTTGCGCGGTAAGTTCATCACAGAGCAAGGGGAGCCCTGTTTCCTGATCGACGACGACTCGAACGCGCAGAAACGACGCAAGGCGTAGATCGCTGCGCAACGCTCTGTGTTGCCGTCTAGGAGAGATGACGCTCGGGCATCGGCGTCTGGAGGTGTACATAGCGCGGCGTCGTCAGGAAGTAGTGTATTCGGGCGCACTCGGACAGAGCACGGTCGAACCAACTCGAGCTTAGCTTATTTGAACTCGGTTGATTTGCTTTATATCGCTGGGTATCTGACTCAAGCGCTCCAACGCGACTCGCTGAATCTGATAAAATGTGAACCTTTGAAACGTTTGAACCTTGTGCTTGAAGCTTGAAGCTTGAGGCCTGAGGCCTGATCGTGAGGCCTTGATCACCTGAGCGCTAGATGTCGATGCGCACCTCCGCTCCGAGGGGCACCCCTGCACGCGACAGCACCGGTACCGATCTCAAGTACTCAAGTACTCAAGAGCATTCGCGCCGATGGGTCGCAGGACCCATCGAAAGCTGACGGGATCTTCCGGAAGACCTTACTAGAGAAGCCCTGAACACTCATGGACCCACATGTACCTGCGCGAGAGCGCAGATCCTGTCCCCTGAGTGCCTGTGTTCCATTGATTTCCTTGATTCTATGGGTTTCCTGAGTTTTTTGGGTTCGGTGCCACCGAAGACGTCAGTTTGTTTGGCACTGTTCGGCAAAGTCCGATCTTGTCTGGCTCTGCGTGCGTTGATCATTCCTCGAGCCCCACTGACTCATCTTGACAGCTTTGCGCACCATGCACATCGTCTGCGCGGTCTGTGAGGACAGACTTCGCGACAGCGACGAGTCTTCGTGGGTATATCGGTCGATTTGTGGTGAGGCTTCGCGACAAACCCTACTGGTAGCGCCACTCATGTCTCCGTACACAGGTCATCTCCTTTGCCGTTCGTGTCGGGAGTTTCTTGATAACGCCACTGGCCGGCAACAGCATTTATTGTGTGGAGATTGCAACTCAGCAATCTCCAAGGCCGATTGTCGTCGGGTCTATCTCAGTGCGTGTTTGGTTGCGGACGCATCGGATAACGAGTTCAACGGTGCTATTGAGAGGTGAGCCACTGACTCGTATTCTCACTCGCCTGACATGCCTATGGCTTTCCCCGCCCCGTAGGGATGCCAACGTCTCCGCAAAATTGCGAAGCATTACGGCCTCGCGACATCATCTGCAGGCCTGCGAGAGCAAGCACCAGCACATGAAGCAAGAATTGGACGATAACGTCCAGCTATCCAGTACACTTCATTCTCAGATCGAGAATCTTGTCCAAACGCGCTTGACCATCGCTGCGAGGCTATTTGCCCTCTCCACGAAGCGAGACAATCTCGTCGCGGAGCGAGGCGAACTGCATGAACAGCAGCATGGCACGGTAAGTTCTGCATGTTACAGATGCTCAAAGTGACTTAAGCGGCGTCGCAGGTTCCAGACTGATCAGTAAGGTCGGCGAGCCAACATTTGTTCAATACGCCGTCAATCGACTTGGTATTCTCTGTCCCACTGGAATGTCGTCACATCGCATGTGTCGTTTGTAGCTAGTATGTGGCGAATAATACCAGACTCCTCGCGCCTCTTTCACCGAAGTAAGATCGACCAAACCCATCTACATGCGTAGTACGGCCATAGGCCACAGCGCCACTCTGGGGGACTCGGAGCGACCGTGAAATATGTACTATCCATGAACTCAGTACTACCAGTAAACCCGGAAGCCCATGTACGCCTCGAACGCAGCTCTTAAGGTCTGTGCAGCAGCCTCGGCCTCAGCCACGAACTCGCTAATCCTCCGAAGGTGGCCGGCACCGCGGTCCGAGATCCTGAGCCCGCCCCGCTCCTCCAAGACAAACCAAAATGGACCAAAGTGCTTGCCACGTGGATGTAAGTAGACAATCTCCGCTCAGGAGTCAGGCTGAGGTGCTGCCGCTTTATCGTGCTTCGTCTTGAGTTCGCGCGACTGTTGCAATTGGTCTCGAGTCCACAACTTTTCCTTGCCACTGTACGTCCCCTCGGCCTATCAATCCCCCACTCGACGGAGCATATCGTTATTATGTCTGCATTCGAGAGGGAGGGTACGGCGATCCTCGCAACCTACGACGGGGCGACGTACGAACAAGCTGTGCTGCCCAAGGATTGGCAGGCAAGTTTGCCTCATCCCCACCGTTCACGGGAGCTTGTTCGCTAATGCTTTCCCAGCTCACATACGCCAATCGACGCAGATTCTCTGTCGACCAGCAGCCGGAGAGCCAAAGCCGAGACGCCCGTGAGTCCTGCAGCCTCTCGCTCGAACGTGTTGAATCCGTACCCTTCGTATGTCCGTAGCTCGTACGCCCGAAACGGCTTTCTTTCCGACGTCAACCAGCTCGCCTCGTGAAGGCGCAATGTTTCAATTTCCAGACGTCCACCACAACAGCTTCATGCCACCGGCGCACTTTCATCTCGACAACGTCTCCGAGTGTACTGAGCTGTTGACGCTGCAAGTGAACTCTGGTACGGTTCCTGTGATGATAGAAGCCGGTGAGTGCGCTACCTGTGCAGTTCTCAGTGGCACTAACATGAGTGGCCGGCGTGTTACCTGGGAAGACGAGGGTTACGGCCGCCCGTATGCAGCGGAATGGGAGAAGGCAGCAAATAACCAGCTGTTGGGGCCTGGCGGTAAGTGTCTAACACTTTCCTCTTTGATTCAAGCATGGTGACATGTCCGCGACGGTAGACATAAACGAAGCCCTCTCGAATCCCGGTCACTCAGCAGCCGTTCGCGGCCACGCAGACCTCTTCGTACCGGAGAGGAGTCCACGGCCTGTTGTCGTTGCGGAACGGAACGTACCAATTAGCTGTGCGCGGGGCACGTCGCCCCTCGAATATCAACCATCATCGTCCGACAGGCCCGGGGTCGATCTGGTGAGTGGCACCACCAGGGGGTCATCAGTTACTGATGGTTTGTCCGATGCGTCAGCCTGCTCTACCCGCAAATCTCGTCGAGCAGCGAACTGTGCGCGTTCGTCCAACATCGTCCAACATCCTCATTGAGAGGGAGAGCTCGGCGCAGGCTACGGACCATGCCACCCTTCCCCAGCAAATGCCCGCTCCATCCAATGATGACGTGGTGGGCCCTAGCGATGTCCCGACGGCGTCTTCTAGCAACCTCTCGCGCGCGTCCCCGAGCAGTCTGTCGACGACATCGTCCAGCGACCTTTCGTCGATATCCTCCAGTGATCTGTCCACACAAGCTGGAGGTCGCGACTTATCCTCCATCACAGACTGGGAGCCATATCGTTTCCGCAAGGAATTTCGAGTGAAGACCGGCTGGGGCCAGACTATCTGGTATAAGCTGTCTGGAAGCGAATCCATTTCCGAACCGCCGCCGTCCCTTGACGCCGAGCCCGCGGACCTCTTTCTGTACGAGCACTCAATTCAGAAAACGGTGCAAATGTGGATCTGTGTGGCGGACGGCTCGTGGCGACAGGTACGGGTGGGGGACCCTCATCCGGATATACTGGATCGGCGTTTTCACATACAGGGCTCTGGAGAGCCGAGCTGGGTCACCAAAGGGACCATAAGTGCGTACAACAGCCGGAAGAAGAGGGAGCGTCGATAGAGTGTGCAGTATTCATCTTATGCCGTCTTATGCGTAACGATAGTCACGGCGTTGTTCCCAGCGTCGTGCGCTTACGGTCGTCGTCCTACACATATGCATTCACACCATGAGAGATCCTCCTGGCCACGCCGGAATTGTACATGTAAGTACGTAGCTTACGCGACTCGCCGCCAGCACGTGATTTTGAAAGTCGCGACAGCAGTGGCACTGGCAGCAGCCTGAGAGTCATGTATGGTGCAGGTTCCGAGGCTACTTACGTGGCGTCATGCACACAGTGTGGTTCGTGGCCACGATGTCTTGGTCTACGTGGCCATGCACCGGCTCGTGGTCGGACGATGCGAGATTGGTTTGTGACCAGCGGCACCTCTACAAGATCTACTCTACTGAGACTCACGTTCTGACTGCAGCAACGCCCCGCATCTTGCACATTGATCTGTGGGCTCTAGCCCCTTGACCTGCGCCTCACGACGGGATGGTTGATGTACATCCCCGGGCTGTCACCGACGCCTCTCCTGGTATGTACGCTTGTCTCCGAGTCAGAAACATGGAAATAATACCAATTCTAGGTGGAGATGTGCAGCAAGAATCGACAGGTAATGGGTGATTTATCCAAACCGTCCCTGTTGCTCATAACTGTGTCTTACAGCAGCTGTGTCAAAAGACATGCCTCCAAGTACCTCCGCCGAACGGCGTGCCTTTGATGATCCAGGCGAAGCCGTAATGGGCCAGACAGGTCAGAGTGGCTAAGCCGGACTGTTGAATCGTGACTGATGCGTCGCCGAAGTCCCAGCCGACACACCGTCGTCCGCAGAAATGAATGCCGAAAGCCCACACGGAGGTCCTGCCAGGGATCATGAAGGAGTGGCGTTAGGTATGGACGCCGTTCAGTGGTTGGCGCGAATCCACAGCTTGATCCATACGTGATGCGTCTACAGGTGTTCCACGACCGTCCAGAACGAAACGTAGAAGAGACGAGAGCCCAGCGGAAGAACGTATTACGGCAGCTGGCGTCGCAGTGCCCGAAGTTGGTGGCGCAGCTGCCAGTTCCAATGACGCCGAAGAAGGGGACGATGTTGTGGACGACTTGATCGTCGAGGACCTGCTTCTTCCCTCAGATGATGATGGCTCGAACGACAGTCGTGCCGCCTGGGAAATCCCAGACGACTGGAAACCCATCAAACGGAGGCGCATTGAATACAGCAAGAGCCCCTCTCCCGATATCGTCACTTACATGCCCAGCCAATCTTCCACTGCACAACGACCATCACCCACGCATGCTGCGGGGGTATCGTCACATCATGATACTCACCCGACCCCGCCACAAACCACGTCAGCAGCTTCTGGCACGGACGCGATCGGCGATGTAGCTCAAGAGCAACCAGGTCCAGCCACGATTCAAGGCAGCTCGGATGGCATCGTGCGCGCGACCGACACGAACGTCCCAACGGCTAGACTCTCCGAGGCGCCCTCACGCGCGGAAAGACATGCACGCTTCACGGGTCGTCGGCGTACGGTCTCCCCTGAGCACGCCCGACGCCGCTGCAGCCGTTCTCGATCTCCGACTGTGCCTCGCGTCCGGGCTAGATCCATCGAGGGATCGGTTCCTACTAGGGTTTCGACGAAGGCACGCTCCGTCAACTCCTCGGATCCACGCGTGGCAGGCGTAGGCCCTCCGATGGCTCGATTGCCTGAAACGCCTTCACGCGCGCAGAGAGCTGCGCGTCTTTTGGATCGTAGGGCTGCGACCTCCCCTGAGCGCGGTCGACGACGCCGCAGTCGCTCTGCGTCCCCGAACGGACCTCGCACCCGCCCAAGTCGACCCACGTCAAGGCGCCGTAGTCGCGGCCGTGCAGGGCCTGGGCCGGGCCTGTCCACTGTGATTGAGGGTGCGGTCGATGCATCAGCAGTAGAGCGAATGACCTTGCCACTCGGCGAGGTCGCCCCACAGTCGTTGGATTCGAGCGAGTCTGCGTCGGCCAGCCATACAGCCTTGTCGTCTTTGCAGGTGTCAGACACGCCCGCGCGTGGTGTACTGGAGTCGGGCATGAGCAGCAAGGATCAAGCTGAAGTGACCATCGAGCCAACAGAACAGGCCACTGGCACCGGGCCAGGAGAACATGCCACCGCGGTCAGCCAAGACAGTTCACCGCAATACCTTCACTTGATTCGAGGAAGCTCACCTGATGGGCGGATTTTGCAACCACAGCCACCTGACGCCTCTGCCGCTGAACCCAGCACCGCGCGTGGCGGGCACAACGCGCTGCAGCGTCACCGGAGCGCGTCAATGGACGACAGGCCTCGTCATGGCGGGCTGGTGCCTTCAGGAGCTGATGTTCGTCTGTTGCGGCCATCGTACCCACTCGTCGCTCCGCGTGATGACGGAGCTGATCATCGAACAGCTCTGAGCGAAGGGCGAATAGTTCAAGGCGGTCGGAGTGACATCGCGGAACTTGTACCCGGTTCGTTTGGCGATTATCCCCGTGTTGTGATTCTGATTGTGTCAATCTGCAGCTTTGCGCAATGAAGAGGCCGCGTCAATTTCTTACGCTACGTATCCTGCTGGTCGTGTCACAAACACAGATGAAGAGATAGTGTATGCCACCGGCGCGCGTCATATGCATGTCCAATCCCCGGGCTATGTAAATTTGGAACCAGTTTCTTCAGACAGTCAACGCGAAGGATCGCAGGCTGAAACCTCTAACGTCGCTTTGCAGCAACCAAGCCACGACCGTGTGGGCTCCAGCTCTAGGCATCATTCCTTGAGCAGAGCCGCCTCCTCTGATGCTCCAGCCGCCGGAGATGTGGGCCCTGGGGTTGGTTGGACAGGATATGTAGAGAGCGTGCTGGATGGTCCACTTGGAGAATCGAGCAATGCCCGTTCTGACGCTCGCAGCGAGGTACGCCGTGTCGTTCTCCTTGAGGGGGCAATATATTGAATACAAGCTTCAGCCTCGCGCCGATGACGACGTAATTGTGTTGGGAGAGCGTCACGAAACACCGTTGTCGGACGCTCATATCTCTACGGTGCCGGTCGCTCATGTCGACGACACCATATTATATCCGCGTGAGGAGGAACACGATGCGGCCGACGGCGAGTCACCAACTAGACCGCCCGTCCTGGAATTGAACTCGATGCCTAGCGGCTCCACGCTAGCCTCTTACGGACTAGTTACGCTCAGCGTAGGCGAAGACACATCGTCGGCATTGACTCAGATACCAGCGCTGGCTGAATCGCGCGCTGGTATGGGCTCACACGGCGCACGGCGCATTCGCCAGCCGACACCTGGAGGGATGGTCCCCGGTCCTCATTTCCTGAACACCCCGCTCGAATCCTCTCGGGAATCTGGCCATAACCGCCACCAAACGTCCGCAGGAGGTACTATCTCACCGGAGAGGCCGAGCCTCGATCGCCGGAACCGAGCTATTTCGTTGTTGGATGGGATTACCTCGTTGATTAGCCGCGTATCGGGGTCGTCTCCTTCAGCCTCAGGCTCCGGGATAATACCGGGGCCTACAGCGTTCGGCTCGTCTTCCGTGAATACGGTTCACCAGACCCAGCACGCACCGGGCTCCGATGTCGATGTATCCCTCCCCGCGCAGGGCGATGATGTGCCACCACGTCCCCGGAAGCCCGCATTCAACAGCCCGCATTTTGACAGTTTCCTCGAACCGACCGCCCGTACACCGGATGACGCAATGATTGGGCCTCCAGGTCGAGCGGCAGCTACGGGCGCTGGCGACCTCCTACTATCGGAACGGAACACACCGCGCGACATTGACCGACTCCTTGCGAGACAGCAGCGCGGTCCTCCAGTGACTGACGAAGACGTGGATATGGGTTCGGATCGCCAGATGCCTATCAACCGTGATGTCATGGAAAACGAGATCGTCCCCGATGTTGCGGAAGGCATCCCAGACGGCCATGCCGCTGCATCCACGCAAGACGTCCAGATGGCCGACGAGGACCTCGGATGCAGCCGAGAAGAACCAGTCAGTGAATTCCCCGGCCCAGAGGCGAGGCGCACACAGAGTCCCTCAGTTACTCAAGACGCGCCCAACCAAGTCGACGCCCGTCCTGCACAGCAGAACGGTGTCGACCCAGACAGCGCTGAAATCCATAGGCCCGAGCCTTCAGGAGGGCACACCTGGGGCGGTCGTACTGTGAGTGTGAACGCGATTCCCGAGCGTCGTTGATTAACGTCTGCGCGTAGGTCATACCTGCGTCTCGAGACGACATTCACCGGATCGACAAGGAGATGGGCGCCATTCACGGGGAGGTCAAGGCGATAAGAGAAGTACTAACGAGCAAGCTTGGAAAAGGAAAAGGAAAAGGCAGAGCAGAGAATGACTCGGATGCTGACGATGAAAGCGACGAACCGAGTCTGCCACTCAAGCGACCCAAGAAGTATGGATTTCCTAAGCGCCGACCTGCGGATGCAACGGAACTCGCGGTGCGATTCCTCATACTTCAATCCCACAAAGTTAGCTTAACTCGTTGTCAGTCTGATGTTCGGAGCCACACCCGTGTGCTCATGAAGCGCGAGACGCGTGACTCCCGTATCCGGCGTCGATCAGTCGCGACACCGGAAGAGCTTGAAGGCTTCCAAGAAGGCCGCTGTTGTACTGCGAAGAAGTTCAAACTAGACTTGAAGGGCACGGCGGCCAACAAATGGAACAAGTCCGCAACGGAGGTGTTTACTGACAATTTCCTAGAATGCAAGCAATACCAGTGTAAGAAGAGGTCAGAGATATCGGCGGCGTTTAGGTCCCACTTGCGGGGGCTAATCAAGAAGTACGAGGAGCAACTGTTGAAACCGACCCCGGAAGCCGTCCTTGCGAAGAAATGGCAGCACAGTCGCCTGCAGCGGAAGCAGAACGTGAGTGTCTCAGTATCATGGGTTGCATGATACCTAAGTCATGAGCATAGAAATTTCAACGGCGACTCGCCTCTTGTCTAATGTACGACCAGCTGCTCCCTCATCAAGAATTCTTGAGAATTCTTGGTCCCAACGGCATGAGCTCGGACGAGCCTGACAGTACCCCAGGACAGTTCCGTGTGCTGCTTAAGCCGTGGAGACAATCGCAAATCTCTCGGTTTATGGGTGTCTTCGATGCTGCATACGAAAGATACAGGGCTCCACCAGGCCTGCCGGTGACGCGCGGTGCCTTGCCCGGTCGCCGCGTAGCCTCTGATCCAGTCGCAATCGACGACAACCAACCGGCCGTCAAGGGACTACCGATCAACGCCTATGACCCGCATTGGTATGGTCGGCTTTCAAGCATCCAGAAACAAGAATTGTGCGTCGTCTCTAAGCCTTACGACTTCAGCATCGAGTCCGACTTCTTGCGGTGAGGGTGTACTATTTCTTGACATGCGTAACCACGTCTGACAGCTACACATCAGGGATATGGGTCTGCGACCTATCGTTTGGCCCAGTCTGATATCAGACAGTGCGCTTGAAGAGGAACCTGAAAACGCGGAAGCGGGGCCGAGCAACTTGCGGCGATAGGGACTTATGTTGGCACTCGCGACGATCGGGCGCATGGTACGTATGTGGCGTGGACAGTAGGCGGCATGGAGACAGTATGTGGCGTGGGGACAGTACACTACATCGACGCGTACACCTTGGAGAAAGCTATGTCATTATAATGGTATGAGTCAATGCCGGGGCCGTATCCGAGGTGTCAAACGCGCACGAGTCTGGCTGTGCGTCTGAGACTGATACTGACCGCGCATCCTCCGAGTGGCTCAACATGTACACGCAGACTCAGGGGGTCGCATGCAGCCATACCAGCGCGCCTCGCGCATGGAACTGAGTCGTTCCGGAGCGTACTAGATATGGCGAGGCTGTGTTTTGGTTTTTGCTTTTGTTCTCACTGACAATACAAGCCTTCCTTCAGGTCGGCGAATGCTACACGTCAGCGCATTGCCATGGACAATGCGCGGTGACATCTCGTCCTGATGCATATGTATGTGCCATGTGGCTGGTGCTTATTGCAGGCCGTATTGTTCCCAAGTCTTAAAGTTTCTCGCGATCGCACCCCCTCTCTACGCAACGCGTACAACAAAGCCCTCGCTGGAGCCAGTACAGACCGCGGCACCGAACACCATGTTGGGTTTCAAGCCTGCAAGAACGCCATTTTCGTCAGTGGAGCGGTACGTGCCAGTTCCGTTGAATGGCATGGGTTTATTGACATTGCCGTATAGTAGGGATGAAAGTCAACTGATCAAAAAGCGTTACCGGGAGACGGATGATGCGTTTGACGAAGGAGGTCAATCAGCTCCGGATCCACACTCCCCTCGATGTGACTATAGTCCAATGAGCACTGTGAACATGCGCGATCAACCGAAGTCAAAGCGCAGATGCTTGTCTCCCTGTTCTGTGCCGACGAGCGACGACTACATGTAGGTGTCTTTTGCAGTATCACGTATGAGCTGCAGCAAACAACGGCATCTCAACAGCATGTCCGACCGAAATCAAGAGCCTGAGGTCGTCGCCAGCAGTGGTAGTGCAGACACTGCGTGCGGGACCGTCACGGTTGCGACTGGATCAGCAATGCCCGACGCAGCGTCGTACCTTTCCTATCCCCGGTCGTCCGGCACAGTTCCAATTTCAGCCCCTGGTGTTGGTCCGTCGCACGATGTCGCGCAGGCTGCTTGGGCCGCAGACTTGGTCACTGTCTACGAGGTCAGAATTGTTGTACGCGTCGCGTAGTATTCATGCGCTTATCTTGACGTTGATAGCGCCTGGACAGCCTGACGTGCCGGATATCATGCGTTCAGGCCGATATGTACGAGGTAATGAGTATCCTGGCTGATATCAAGATGCAACTGTCCGAGCGCGGACTCCGTGGTTAGGTCAGTGTAGGCCTGCTTGTCGATCGCGATCCATGCAGAAACACTCACCTTTTGTTGCTGCGTTTAGTACTGGCAATACCTGTAGAGCCTGCAAATTGCATCGTTTTCGAATTCATGAAAACTGAAAATGTCTGTGTGCGGGCCGGGAGAGTGCAATGCGCGTATGTGTATTATGTGTATATGCCATAGTAGTATAAGCTTAAGTACACCGGCGTAGTCTCCGGGATGGCAAACCCCGTTCTCGTCAATCAAGGCGCACACAACGCGAATGGATCCGACGCCGTGCACGAAGGACCGCCAAGCTCCTCGAGTGCCTGCATAGTAATCGTTATTCTAACTAGAAGAGGACGCGCGCAGGAGGAGATTAGGCGCGCATCGCTCTCCTCACTTCGTCGGTCGTCTCAAAAGCCCAGCTACAGCTAAGTACCCGCTTTCGATCCTCTCTCGCTTTCCTATATAAGTTACAACAACTCTAGACTACATCAGACGAGCATCGGCGGCAGGCGCAGGCAGCTACATAGCTTCGCCGGGGGAGCAGGCGAGGGACTCTAGCCAAGAAATCCAAGGCGAGCTGGTCTCTCCCGCGCCAGGCCACGACACTGTGATTGACGCGTCCTACGCGTGGTAAGCTCCTCAAATACTTCACCGAGCACCGAGCGCAACGACCGCTCCGCAACGAAGGTCAGGCGACCTGGAGAGGAAGACGAGCACCGCTCGTCGGCAACGCAGAGCCCTGGGACACTCGGTGTTAGGAAGACCCGTACGAGCTCGACGGAGGACATACCGGGTGCCCTCGCTGCGGACAAGGTCATTCTTGCGGAGGGTGCGTTATCCCACTTCTGGGACTCGGAGATCAGTGCGGACAGCGCAGCTGCGATGTACGCAGAGGAGAGCAAGTGCACGATCCACGCGAGGCTGTGAAACGGGTTCTACCCTGCACTTGCACGCTGCCATACTGCGCTGACGTTGATCAACCCAGAGACAGGCGCGACCCGGTACAAGGTGCACTAGCAGAGCCTCGACGAGGCGGTGCTGATCGGACGCGGACGCGGGCACGGGGAACATAGCTTGTATAGGACGTCGTGACACTTTCCACTACAAGTAAGTATCGCGAGTACGACACTACGCAACGGCGACGAGCGCCGAGTCGTCACGACACAGAGATTCAGGCGGAAGATTACGTGTCCCGACTTCAGGCGATCCGCAAGCAAGTGATTGAGCAGCTAGACAGCACGCACGGCGGGTTCGGGCGAAGTTCCCGCAAGTGGCGACCACGACCGGGTTCCTCACGCGCTTCGCCGCTGCTGAGCGGCGTCCCTCCGACACCAAGTTCGCGTCAAGTGCCGGCACCGCTACCAAATCACCGAACGTGGAAGGTTTGGGGCTACTTGGACGCAGAGCCGCACGAAGCTGCAGACTTAGAGGTCGAGACGGACCACCCGGCGAAGACAGCAGACGGTGGAGAAGGCAGCGTTTACGATAGGGAAGGTAAATGCGGGTGGTGTGCACGACCACGTCGGTGGCTGGGTCGGCGGCGCGGTACTCGGTCGACGAGCGGTGGCATGTGCCGCATCTCGAGAAGATGCTCTACGACCAGGCCCAACTCCTCCGCTCTATGCTCTATGCTCAGTCGAGCTGTACCTCCGAGTCCTGCTCCCGGAGACTTACACACAGTGCGCGTCGCTCATCGGGTTCACGCGCTCGAGCCTTGCGCACCCCCTCCGTGCTGACGAGCCCCGACGGCGAATTCTCCAGCGCGGACCGGATGATGCAGACTCGCTCACGACCTTCAAAAGCACGAAGAAGCGCGAGGGCGCGTTCTACACGCGGACGGTTTGAGAGGGCTGACTGACATGGTACAGGATAGTTCAGGCGTAGGCCATGTCGACGGAGCATGGGCCGACCCGCCAACTCGATCGGTCATAACCACGATGCATGATGGCGGCAGTTCGTCCCCGCATTCCCAACGGCTGCTGAGGTACGTCGCAGACATGTTCGTTCCCTTTTCTTTACTTCCCCTTTCATTACCTCGTAACTCGTCCTTCGCTAACTATCGTTCTGCTGTCGATGCGGTATAATGGCTCGGCGTGTCCATCGCCGTTAAGCTTTCGAGCTCTACGTGCGCCGTTGTACGTTTGTTTGATGTCCGTCTGAGAACAGAGGGACAGACCTGGGTAAGCTGTCCAAGACTTCGGGTGTGCAGCACACGGAACGAGCCTGTGCGTTATACCGCAAAGAAAAAACGTGACGCCAAAGTGTCGCCCAAACGCTAGCAATGTACGCCGCCATGGTTCAGCTACGAGGAGATGCTACCTTTCAAGAAGGGAGATGCTACGATTAAAGAAGACCCTCTCCTAGGCTGACGTGTACGTGTACGGTCTGTGCACGTATACGTGTATACGTGTATATCACAACAAGCACTTCTTTGTCTGCCACTCGGCGCAGAGCCCGGACGGATGTCTCCATTGGTACGTACGATCGTACCTGGGCCCACCTTACCCCTAGAGGTGACGCGGGAACTCAGCCTCCTAGTCGACTTGAAGGTGCCAGCAATAGTCGATTTCTTTCTGCTGTACATGTTGACGAAGGTCCACGTCTGCTCTCAATGACGTGGCATGCTAACGTGTATGCCAACGTGTATGCTAACGTGTATGCTAACGTGTATCTTCCTCCTGCAGGTCAGATGTACACCACATGGCCACGGACGTTTGTCTAAGCCCGCACAATGGACAAGCATACCCGAAGGCGTGCGCGTCTCTAGGTGCGCCGAACTATAAAGCAAGGCCGTTTGTCGCGGTGTCATACTCACAACACTCTCTTCTCTTCCTCAACATGGCTCAAGCTCTCACCGATATAGACTTATCAAACTACGATATCGTCTTGACAAATCAAAGGCTAGATCCCTCATCTGTGCCCACCAGTACTCAGGTCCACCTGGAGGTATTGGCGAAAGTAGTGAGTGGTGACCTTATTTCCTGTATCTCAACTTCTGATGATTATTGCACCGGCTGTTTGCAGCGCCGCCTTACCCTTGACGGTGCCGCCGCCTTGGCCGTCTTTACAACCACGCCATCCTCGGAATTTGAGCCGTTTCCTTACAACCCAGAGCCAGCCACTCCCCACGCTGGAGGCAACACTGCCCGGGGCGATGGAGTAGGTGTGGGCAGAGACGCTGCCGAAGGACAACGCGCTGCTGCAGAAGGCGCCACTAAGGAGAACGACAGCGGTGTCGGTCCTCAGCACGACGATGATCTCGGCGCGAACCCCGCGTCGCTCGACGGTAGCGCTGTACAGGGAACGATACGGCTTTCATTTCAATCGGACGAACAATTCTGGGATATGATGAGTCGCAGGGCCTGCGGTACGTGCACCTCATTTCGGTCGCGCCCCAGCTGACGATTGGCGGCAGAATACATAGAATGCAGTCCGGCGAAGTTCAGGGAGGCCAAGGAAGTATACATCGTCAAGATGGCGGTACGTGTGTGTTTGCTGCATAATCATATACAATCTCTGAATCGGAGCTTGTAGACTCCAGGTAGCTGGGTCATTACCTTGTTTGTGCGCAAGGAAGTGGAGGGACGCGCTGTGAGCCACCTCGTCAACCCTATTCTGGCTCATACGCCGCTCTGAAACGATGGCCGTCGGTTTGGCGGGGTCGAGGCCGGTGGTCTTTGCATCAGACGTGTTCGCGTCGACGCAGTAGTGTGCTCGTCGCCGGGTGGCCGGGTGAATGTATGTTATGCGTGCGATGTATGTACAAGTAGTGAACCCAGTGCTCCAGTGATGCTCGCGAATCAATCAATTGCGTACGATATGACTCTGAGCTTGTACGAGGAACCAAAAACGAGCACAATTGGCCTCGAGTGGCCCCGGCGCTTCCCTGTTCTCGACAATACGCCCATGACTGCAACACGGTCGCCCGATTGAACATCACAACGGCCCTCGCGCGCACAGCCTCAACGCGTTAGCTAGTCCTCTGCCACGATTCAGCTAGTAGCACCACGGCGGCGCTCCAGGCATCTCGTGCATCGAGTCTCGATGGCCGCTCGCCCTCTAGAGCTCTACCCCGAGCCACTCCGGAACGAGCGACTCCGGAACGAGCGCGAGGACCGTTCACGACCCTGGTGCAAGGCGACTCAGGATGCGGATGCGGCCAGGCCTAGGATGGGAAAAGAGAAGGAGCACCCGTACCGCTGTGACGGGTCTGTACCGAGGCGGGTAAGGGTACAGGTCGATGGGACTCCGGTCAACGGAGAGGATTTCTGGCACACGGTGCGTCGTAGAAAGTTGTGAAGTCGTCTCGGTACTCATATATCATACCTCGTCCTAGATGCGACTGAGCTGGGATTCCATGATACACTTGTCTGCCCTGCCAGTGGCGTCCGTTACGTCTGCCTTCCTGTTCGCCACATCCATCCTGCCGTCCACCGAGCTTGCGCCATCAGCGTGTACGTGCCCTCGACCGTCCCGCTGGGCCTATTCTACGCAGCTCTCACGCTGTACATCGCCTCGCTCGTCCTAGTCGCGATCACCCCATGTGGGCTGCCACTGCACTTCCCGCCGGAGCAGATCTTCCCGGGGAAGGTCACCGCGAAGACTGGCGACCTGCGGATCGTGCTCGCGGGCATGCGCGCGACGACGATCTTCCGGAACATGCGCGGCGCGATGAAGAAGCACCATCTGCGTGCTCCGGAGTCGGCGGCCGCAGAGAACGGTGCCACCGACAGTGCGAATGCGGAAAACGGGGAGTTGAAGAGCGACGAAGACGGCGTCTTGGGCAAGGGTCGGATGTGGATCGCGTCAATGAATTCGCATGGCACTTGTTTACGTTGTTTGGTATACACCCTGTCGCCCCTCTCCCTTTGTGTGCGTCGGCGCGGGCGCTTGCGGTCTCTGGTCCGCTCTCCCGCTGCGGTGTCTACGGTGCATCGCCTGCCCTGATCGTACACCCTGCCTGTCGACGTCCGCTCGCCCGCTTCAATCCTTCCACATCGGGCAGCCGCGCCGAGGTTGCAGGCAGGCTGTGAGGTCCTGCGCACGTTCTCAATACACAGATTTGATGAGGTGGCCGAGCCCGCATCTGTCGCTCGCGTCTGCGGTAACACGACGGACGAGTAAGTAAAGTACGCGACTCTCTCGCAAGCGGTCCATTACTTATCTTCGTTGTTTGCTTCGGTAGACATGTCCCGGCTTCGGCATAGCGGTAGCTAGGAAAACAACAGATGGCACCAACATCAGGCTCGCGTACGGTCGCAGGTCAGCATTTATGGCTGTCACTGACCCAGTGCTCGCCATCTCCACGGCCCCTCCGAGCCATCTAAACTCAGTCAACATGAGTTTTGCGCAGGACGGCGTATACCAGTCGGCGATAACGCGGCATAGTGAGTAATGACCGTTTATGCATGACTATCACTGACCACTCACCATCTTTCCATGGGGTTCGCCACGATACGTCGCCCTCGCCCATCAGTGCAATACCGCCTCGTGATGACCGTTTGGCCTGCTGTTTCGCTTGTCGATCTGTCGCATCGCCGATTGCGACGTCCCCCGACATCCGTCAAGAGCCCCCGCGATAGATGCCGTGGCGGGCCACTGAAGGTAGATTCGTGAAGGTCGCAGTTTTTGTATGAAGGTCGGTCCACCGGACGGTGATCTGTCATGGTCTGCACTAAGTTTCGTTGATTCTATTGATTTTGTTGATTTCCATAATGGATTGACTTCACTGAGTTTCATGGATTGTGTTGAATTGAGTACATAGGCTAGCTGTACTGAATTTGGTGGATTGTATTGGATAGACTACATAGGCTGGCTGTACTGAATTTATATGATTGCATGATTGTGATGAACAAAGTACATAGGCTGGTTGTACTGATTTTGTTGAATAGGGTATACAGGCTGTCTGTACTGATTGTGCTGATTTTGTTGAATAGGGTATACAGGTTGTTTGTACTGAAGAAACCACTTAGGCTGGTTGTACTGATTGTGCTGATTTTGTTGAATAGAGTGCACAGGTTGTTTGTGCTGAAAAGACTGCATAGGCTGGTTGTACTGATTGTGCTGATTTAGCTGAACAGAGTATACAAGTTGACTGTGCTGAATAGACCACATAGGTTGGGTGTACTGATTTTGTTGAATGATTGGAAAATGTAGGCTGGTTCAAGTCTGGACCAGATATGAAGGGCTATTTCATTTTGTGATTACTATGAGTCCATCTGATTGATTTCCAAAGAATACTCATCATGCCACCACTACATACATGTGAGCTATCATAGGATATTCGATTTGAGGCCCAAGTAATGATCATATGTAAGTGGCTGCATTATCCATACTATACTTTTGTGCTCATTTTGATCTCCATACATTGATACATGTGAGCCTCAGTCTGGGCTTACTCAGGGGGTCATTTTGAATATTACCCCAGTAAGACTTAAGTGGCCTCTGAATGACTCCTAGTGTTACATTGTGATTTCATACTGGAGACATTCAGAATGAAATCAAGATGATCCTCATATGCAAGTGGCTGCCTCATGCCAGCTATACCTGGGGTTCATTTTAATTGTGTTCAGCATGAGGCTTGTGAGATACTCTTGGACATATGGTAAGTTTATATAGAATGTGTTCATAATGTTCACCTTGTTTTGCAGCCGTGATGCGGCGTGATTCATTGTAAATTAACCCAACGTATTATCGGCTTAGTTAATGTAGGTAATATGCCGACTCTTTCACCCATAAAATGCGCATGCTGCGCCTTGATTCATTGGGTCACGTCTCCGGTGTTTAGGACTCGCCAAGCAAGCATGTCTGCCCGCCTGCAGTGACCGCGGAAGACGGACGACCTCGCATGTTTTGGTGTCGTAACCAAGTCGTAACGGTAGACGGATTGCGAGTCTGTGAGTACGTGATAGGATCGTTCACAACAAGGATCTTCCGAGCGTATCTGAGTCTCATCAAGCTCGAAAGAAGCCGCAACGGAACTGGCCCGTGACTCACCGGAACGACCGTAGTTGCCCTACAAGCCTCCACCGTCAGTGGCCTCCGCAGATGCAGTTTGCGTCGACTGTCAAGCGTTGTTATGACTCGGATCGCAGGTCGTATGAGCAGCCTAGAAGTAGAGAGAAGAGGATAGGCGGGAGTCGAGCTCACGCGCGTCGAATTAAGACCGCGCCCACCGGAACGGAGGACGGGGACCGACATGCAACGGCTGGAGGCGGCAAGAGTCTGCACGCTATAATCTCGAGTCGTGTCGAGGAGACCTTTGTGCGCATGTTGGTCAGATCCTTGCACGCGAGACGGTGACGCGTATGGCCTTCAGGGGAGCGTGCATCGCGGAACGGCCGTGCACAATCTGCAGAGGGCGGGTACGCTTGAGACGCGACAGGTGGTCGATATCATCGTCGGTGTCGCAGCGGGTGGCCAGTGAGCGAGAGGCGCTCTCTTTCAAGGGAGCGGAGAAGAGAGAGAGGCGGGACGGATGACGTGACTGACGAGAGCGGCCGTGGACACTTCCTCTAGATCCAACGCAGTTAGACACAAGCTACGATACGGTACATTTTTATAATCATGGACGATGCACGCGTACGGTGACGTACGCCTGTGCACACGAACACTCACTGGCAGCGCGTCGCGCATATGCTTGGGTCACCAGGGCAGATCAACCTACACAGTGTTCGACCCTCCGATTCAGGCGGCTCCCTCAGGCTCGTCGATCTCGTCCTCCCCAGGATGCTCCGATTCGTCGGTTCCAGCCTGCACGTTCGCGGGCTTGCTACTGGAGGCTTCAGCCTGAGGGCTGTCGTCGGCTGCCAGGTCCTGCGCGTCGGGCTTCGCGACATTCGCGGTCTTCGTTGGGGGGCCCTTGCTCACTGGCCTGGCACTGGTCGGCTTCACCGCAGACGTCGGGTTCGCCGCAGACGTCGGGTTCGCCGCAGACGCCGGCTTAACCATAGACATCGTCGTCACTGCAGATGCCAATGGAGACACCGATGGAAACGCGGCCCTGTTGCTGAGCTTCGCACGCATCCGCTCGAAGTTGAGGAAGCTCGTGCCCTTGGTGGCAGGCTCAGGTTCGTCGATGTTGCCCAAGTTGAGTCGCCCGCTTTGTGTGCGTGCATAGCAGTGAGTCACCAGCAAGGGTGGACACGTCGGACTCACGAGATGTGGCCCCAGATTTCCTTCTTCGTCTCGTCGTAGTACTCAGGGAGCTCGTCCTGCAGTGTCTCGAGGATCGCCATGAGACTGTCCCACCTGCGACGGAGGGACGTCATGCTGTTGACGGGCGGATAACATGATGTGGATGCTACTTACCTGGCTGCGAACAGCTTGTTCGTGAAGTTAGAATGTCCGTGTTTCACGATCTCCGTGAGCGCCCACTCGATCTGCGAGTGCGACCATTCAGTGCTGGATATGATCGGAAGATCAAAGCAAAGCACGGCCTACTCACAGCATTGCATACCAGGGCTATCAGATTGTCGGGTACCTTGGCGAACTCCTCTATCGCGGCATGCAGATTGGCATCTGCACGCGCTCCCAATGCCCAGTGCTGGAAGATCACCTCGGAGATGGCAGGATGGCGAAAGGGCCCGTCCTCGTTGAAGTGACTTGCCTGCAGCCTCCGGCGTAAGTGATTCGGCGCACGTAGGCTACGCCACTGCCCACCTTTACGTCCAGACGCTTACGACTGTCAAAGACCAGGCTGATGTCGCTAAACACGAAGTTGGGGATATTACGGGATCCCGTGCCGTCGTTGACCTGCGTCGGATGCGCCTTGAGCAGCCAAGCGGCCGCGCTGCTTCTCTGTTCGGCAGACAGCCCACGGAGACCGTACAACGGCTCGATGACGCTCTCCGCCTTCTTCCTCAACTCGTTGCGGAGCTGTGATGCGCAGGCCCAGACCTACGAACGGATCAGCGCGCTCTCTGAAGTTGCAGACTGCGTGTCGCTCACAATAGTAGAGACACGCTTCTGCAGCTCCTTGCGCTCCGCCTTCTCCTCCTTAGTCTCCTTCCTGTCGCTCTTCTTCTTCGGGGCGCGAGCATCTGGAAGCCGGCTTTCAAGGCCCTGATGCGGCGTCCTTCCTTGTCACACGTCTCGTGCGCATCGTTCAAGCTGGCTTCAACGAGGGCATTTTTTTCCGGTAGACGGTCGCTGGGCACCGAGGTCTCCGACGTCCAAGCCGACTTGAGCGCGATGCGCAGACGCAGGCAGTTCTGCGAGGCGGAGACCAGCGCCCTGACGTCGGTCGGAAGGTCGGTCATCTTGGCGCGCTGTTTTTTGGTGCGCGTGCCCATCCGAGTCGACCGTCGACGCGTGCCTTGCCCGTTTGCCGTCTTGGTACGCAAGACCTGCGGGATTAGCGGAATTAGCTCGTACTTCGCTTCTGTGACGCGCAGCTCACCACTACGTCGTCGTCATCGTCAATCTCATCGATTTCACTGCGCTCTTCCTCTTCTCCCTTCTCCGTTTCGCCGTTGTCGTCGTCTGCGTCTGCATCTGCGTCTGCATCATCGTCGCTGACCCCAGCATCGCGATCGTCATCGCTCTTGTCAGCATCACTTGCGCTGATTGGCTTCGTAGCCGTTGCTTTGCTGACTACTCTAGAGACATCTTTACCCTTGCCGCTCGCAGCTGTCTGCGACATCTTGTCGCTCCCGCGAAGCTGTGAATGTCTGCAATGAGCGTCGTGCATGTGGGAGACGAAGAAGCGATGGAGCTAGGTACCTTGTTTTTACTCGAGAGACCAGGCTGCGCCTTCTTCGCGGCTTGCGTAGCCTGCTGACTTTCGTCGCCGCTGTTGCTCCTGTCTTCGGAATTTTCGCTGGGCTGTCTGGCCTTCGACATCGTCGTCATCTGGCCTGCCGGGTAGTTAACCTAGTATCGAACATAAATCATCGCTACGGTAGTTAGTGAGCGCACCGAGTGACTGAGCAACCGCAGCCTCATCGTCGTCCAGGTCGAATGAGCTTTTCGCCAGTTTTGCAGGTGGTTTCAGTGTAACCTTGCCGGCCAGCTTTCGCTTAGGCTTGGACTTAGGCTGTGCCTTGGCTTTAATAGTAAGGCATATAACATCAGAAGGAATCTATCGCTGCAAAAATACCACAGACGTACGCTGGGACGCAACTGTTCTCGACTTCCGGCTCTTGTTCTTCTGTCCCTCTGAGTCATTCCCACTTTCTTCGTCCTCGCCTTTGGTGATCTCGTCGTTGACATGTACATCTTCGCCGACTATAGCGTGCTCCGCTTCATCAGAGTCTTGAACCACTTTCTTCTTCTTGTACTTGCGAGGCTGCCGCTCTTCTTCGCTCGAGTCCTGGCGATCTGCGTTCATAATCGCGGCGGATCTCTTGCGCGTGTCTGACGCTGCCTCGTTGACGCAAATCAATGCAAACCAAGCGTCACTCACTTTTCTGGAGCGACACCTTTGCGCTCTTGGTGGCCCCCTTCGCCATCTCGCGAAGCTGGGCGAGAGCCTGCCTGTCCGCAAGAGACAGGCGAGACGAGTCGATGGTCGGGATATCCGAGTCGCTTCCTGACGACGCCTCGCTGGCTTGCTCTCGAGCCTTTGCACGATCTTGTTTGCCGGCGCCTCGCCTGGAGGTGGAGCGTTCGTCTGTAGCGGATGCTTGTTTTCGAGCGGCGGAGCCAGTGCGTGGTCCCATTCTGGCAGTGCGTGGAACACAGAAGCTGGCAGCGAGTAGAATGCGAACCGAGGATGAGGCAAAGTGAAAACCGGACGTACCCGAACTAAGCCGGGACCTGTCCAGAGAAGGTCCTGACAGCTGCTGTCAACGGCGACGCAAGCAATTGAAACACGCAACGCTAGTCTGTGGGCAGGTACATTAGTCATCTGAGTCTGCCTCAATCTGCCGTCAGTTGTGATGCTACATTGCTACTGCAGTCTCAGCCGCTCCTCCGCAGCCACCAGCGAGAAGCCCCTTTGTGGCGTGACCGCGTCCATCTCCGGACGCGCGTGGGTGGCGCAAACGCGTTGACGCATACCGCCGCGACCACCTCGCCCGCCGTCCATCCCGCGCATCATTCCTCTCAGGTTATAGCCTGTTCCTGTCCGACGATAGCCTTCCTGCGCGCCGCCGACTACACCGCCCACACTTGTACGCCCTTCGCTCCGCCCCCGCCCTCCATCAAGGCCATCCACGCAGCCGTGCCAAAGCACCTCTTTGCGTGGTCGACGCCAGGTCGTATGTTCTATGTGGTTGCCACGTCTTCCTCACCGACGGCTTCTGTCCGTTCGCAATGCAAATGATGTGCTCGTGTCGGTGCTGCTTGGTCCCTCCGGCGCAAGAGGAGCGCACGCGTTGAGGTCATGCTGGAGTGGGTGATGTGGGCGACGTATTGGTTCTGGCAGACTCGGACCGTCGTATTCATGGGCATCTGGTGGGCATCCCGTTGTTGGTGCTTGTGCATCTACGAGACAAGACTCCCACTGACCGCCCGCACTTACCACAGGACACGAGGTGTGCAGACCCGGCTATCCTACCCCCCCCAAGTTGGCCGCCACCTCGCCGCCTGGTCCGACCTCGATCTGCACCCAGTGCGGCCGTGACGCGCTTTCGCGAAGCTGCGGGTGAATGCCGTCCTCGGGATGGGCCTCCTCACGTCGTACCGTACTCAGGCTGGGCCTGGCGGCCAACCTAGCGGTCGCACCATGTGAGTCTTTCCGCCGAGTACGCGGTCCCGAAGTCTCTTCTCTTTGGAGCGTCTCCGGGACTTTAATGTGAATGCTGATGGCGGTCATATTACACAGAAGGGCATGAGCAGCCTCCATCACGACGAGACGTATCGCCTGCAGACGCGCGAGGACTTCGACTTCCCGCCGGAAGGTGCGTCGCGTCTCCGTCGTTGCCATCGCGAATCTCTGAAGACGGGAAAGTAGAGAAGGGGATCGACTACCACGAGACGGTCGGGCAGACACCGCTGTGCACACTTCGGGGGCGGTCCTCCGGCAGATCTTGTATGCTTCCCCGTCTCTGTGCTTCATTTAAGTTGACTGTCGTGTTGTAGGGGATCCCATCTTTACTTTAGTACGTGATCCGATCCGAGACTCGCGGTCGTCTCACTGTTGACTGACACGCGCGCGTTCGCAGACGTAACCGCAAGGGAACCTGAAGTAACCCCCCGGACGAGTGTATGTTGCGTGCCGCTTGCTATAGCGCACTGACGAGCACCATCGCGCGAACAAGCCGAGCTCGCAGCTAGGAATTCGATTAGCATATATCCCAGCAAGGTGCTGCGAATGGTGAACATCGACTTGCGTGCGAGATAAAGGCACAGGTCGCCCGCAATCGATGGTCGACCCACTCCCTCGCTCGCTTGTGCAGGATGTCACACTGGTCCGCACGAGGCCCTCCGCTTACAACACTCGGAATGCTGATACGTCCTGGACAGGGTATTTATCGTCGTCTCGGATGTTCTGATCGCGAGGAGGCTTGTGGTCCTCGGCGTTTGGAGAGGGAACTTGCATTAGGGGAAGGTGTACCTCGCGCCGTGGCTGGTACGTCCCTCCGCTTCATTTGTTGCCCAGCGGGTCTCATCCACGTCATCAATAGTGGACCAGCAACTGATGAGCATATCCCGTTCACGAGACAAGGAGATGCTGACGGCGTTGCTGGCGGATCAGGATCCTTACGGTGACGTACCTCCAGCACTCGCACCCGACGGTACCGTATTACATAGTGCGTTGCTGGTGCGTTGAGAAGCCGGATGAACGCGTGCTGACCTTTATGCATCTAGAGCTCGTATTTGATCGAACTACCGGCCAGAAGGAGGTATGGCGCCTGGCGGAACATGTAGACGATTCCGTGTGCGTGTCTCCACCTGACGCAAATCAGATCAATGCGGCACGCATCGCTGGACATACGGTACATACGGCCGCAGCGGACGAGGCTGTCTTCGCCCATGGTCCCTGACGACACCCGACGTCACCCGGTTCTATCGCGTTGTCTACCCAACTCTCCTGGCTGCCTCGCAGAATACCGCCTATTTATGGGACTTGCCTTCAGCTTGGGCTTGAGCGTGAGACCGCAGTCTACCGCATTGAACGTTTGAGCCCGGCCGGCCAGTCACGCGTACGGCACTCAGCACTCTCTCCTCTGCTTCGCTCGTCCGTCTCACTGTCATTCGTGCTTTGCAAGACCTGGAGCTCTTGGGCCCCATACTGGACGGGGAGCTTAGGATCAGCGCTGGTTCTAGCACCAGCCGTATGTTTGCGCCCACACGTCCCCGGCCCATCTCCCCGTACTCTCTGATTATTTCTTCCTACAATTACCAGGTGACATCTACCTCCGCCAACTGGCAGCGATCCGCGCCGTCCCCGACCAGCCTGTCGACCGCACACATCACTTGTGAGTCTGTCCGCTGCCTTGCTGTGGTATTTGCGCACGTCCTGATGAGTCCATACTCTGAGACACTCACGATTCTCAGGACCCGAGTTTCTTCGCTCGATGAACGCCTCGTACAGCCCCAATGTTTCCACCGCGAGAGCGATACGACCCTGCGTGTCATACACGCTGGACGAAAGCTGAGCACTGAACTGAGATAACGGATTCGGGCTGCACGTCGAGCGACCAAGAACGGGTGAGTCATCTGTCGATTCAAACGGGGGACTGCGCATTTTGACGGGTGTTGCAGGATCAGCACTCAACGCCTGCCAGTGGTCTTTCCCCTCTCGTCGTCGGAATCTCCGGGTCAGGCAAGGGCACGGAAGCGAAATCCGAACAAGCCATTGGTACGTTCGCATCCGTCGTTCGTGGCACATACTGACTTTCCCGGGCTTTCTTGTACCTCAGCCTAGCGAGGCTCCTTGTTCGCTAATCGGCCTCCCGCATACATCGAGCACATCACTAGCCTGTAGTTCGCCGACACTGGACAAACAGACCTCTGGTGGGACATGAGGGTGGTCCGCCCGCGATGCAATGCGCGATAAAGCGCAACACACCGTCCTCGGTCTTGTGCTGGCCCTCCCGGCGTTGCGTCGTCACTCTTGAGAGGCACCGCAACCATGAAATCACCGGTTCCGCGTCCTCGATGCCTATGCGGTCCCCAGCGGATTAAGACGTAGGCTGAGGTAGCTAATACTCTCAAACGGCAACGCACTCGAAATCGAGATAGTTACCGTCAATCAGAAGAGCTGAGTGCACTCATCATATGTCGCTCGTCCTGCGATTCAACAATGAAAGTCACGGTATGGCACGACGGTTCGACTCGTCAGCCAACCATTTCCTGAGCAAAGCGGTATACTGTCGCTTCTCCGTATCGATGATGAGCGGGCGCTGCTTGAGCGAGCGAGACAGCGGTGGTCTATGGTCTAGTACTCAGCCAGGTGAGTTTTCTTACACCGGGCCGTCTTTGGCATCGCCTCTCATCCGGCGGCAATGTTCAGGGTGTCCGGCTGGCGACTCGAACGGTTGTCATTCCCCGTTCTACTCCCTCCCTAAGCTGTGTCATTCCAGGAGCCAAAAACAAAACGATGAACCTCGATTTCTCAGTGTGGCTACTCGTAAGGCATACATCCTTAGTCGCTGGCAGGGATCCAGTCGGAATGCGGGATGGGGTATGCGATACGCTGGGGCGCCGTTCAGTACGTACGTGTCGCGCTTTCCACCTCGTTACTGACCATCCCGACTACTTGAGGCAATAGGGATTCGCCGTATGTGTCCGATACACGCCGGCGGGCCTCGTGCACTATCTGAGAGGACACGGGCGGAGCCTAGTTTGAATACGAGGACGTATCAGTGCACAGTCTGTTCTGGCTTGTACCACACGTGCGCTTCTTGTCGATGCAAGGGTATACAATATCCGTGTTCTCGACGAGGCGACGTGACGTGTACGGGGGCAGGGGATCCGGGCACTGCGGAATCAAGGACTGCGACGTAACCTTGTACGAAGGTGGCGCAGGACATGCGGCGGACCTGGCACGTACTGCCTCCATCTGGGCTCTTCCAAATAGAATGTCCTTGTCTCCGAGTCCCACCAGCTCGAGTCCTGGGCCGCAGGTTACATCCCTCGTCGGCCCAGCACTTACCGCTGCTGCAAGTCCGCTGTTTCTGTCTCAAGCTCACGCGCCAAACACACTGCCAATAAGTAACAATGCATTACGAGCAATACACGAGGTTACAACATCTATTACAGCAACTGCGAATAACATTGGTCAAATACAGGACAGGCGCGGATGCAACGTACCTCTAAATGATCTGGGAGTCAATCGTCCACGATTACACGTCCGTCAAAAACGACAACGGGCTAGCTCGTGGGGTCGCGGACCGTCTGTCAGTCGATTCTCTCTAGATAGGTGGCGACGGCGTAGGCCTCCTCGCATATCAAGAGAAAATACGCGTTCGTGACGCGGTTCGGGGCTGAGACAGGCTTACAGCAATGAGTACTCACTAGTTCGACTCCATCTGAGCGGACATACTATTCGGCAGCGAGACGTTCCAGTACCTAAGGGAGCGTGACAGTCCTGCGCCGGTTGACGTGATGCTCGCGTATGAGACGAGCGAGACGGTAGGAGACTTGTGCGTGTCACCGGGTGTCATCTCGAATGCCGAGCGACAATCCTTCGCTGCGAGAGTTGGTCGACTTCGTGTGCCCGTAAAACGTAGAACTGAAACGCACCTTCCTGGTGATGGGAATGACGAGCCTGGCTGTGAGCGTCTGCGAGAGCCTGTGTTGGTCGTGTTCGTGGCCGTCCGCGCGCTACCTATGGTGAGCGAAGACCCCGCACGGACATATTGAACGCGTGTCGAAGCCGGTGATCGACAGCGTTGGCTCCGGATGGATTTCGGAGGCGAGGGATGATGAGCAGTCTTTCAGCAAATCACGGATGAGATTAGTGTGCGGTTGAGCGGGACAGTAAGGCGTACAGATGTACTCTTCGGAGGATGTATGCGCATATGTTCGTGCGTCGTCGATGAGAACGGACACTGATCAAGCACCGCTGAGTTTGTAGAGCGATGGAAGGATGCCACCAAGACAAAAGACATGCACTACGAAGATATCAATGTTAGTCTACGGTTTCCGTAGGGAGTTTGAATTGATGCGTGCTGGGAAGTGCCCTTCCGACTTCAATATTGCGAAGGATCGCTGTGATAGCTTGTCGACTATAAAGCAAGAGCAATTAATGCGGGAGAACGGCAGCCTACAACAGAAAGCAAATGGATGGTAGCCCGCCGATGTCCACTGTCTAAACAAACGATAGCTTCCAACCCGTCGTCTACACATCCCCTGCCACGCCGCATTCTAGCGCAAGGCCGTGTGGAATCTGGTCATGTATAGCAAACCTTTCGGCGCTGAACGATCCAACTTATGTCGAGTAGGGGAACACGAGCAACATCGACCGGCCGCATCAAGTTGAAGCATATGCGTAAAATCAAAACTCACTCGGTACCCAGATCTCCACGAGCTTGAATCTCTCCGCCGGTAACGCGCTTCCTACACCAGCTTCCGAGAAGCACGAGGCCCGGGAGACATACGGTCGCGGTGGATGGCACAGGCTGTCACGAATCAGAACCAGGACGGCAGGGACAGCATCGAGGCCATTCAGAAGCGGACACGAAGGTTCGTGTGCAGGGAAGAGCACGCGCTGGCGAGTCGCAGAGGAGTGCTGATGTCAAGAACGGAGCGTGAGGTGATGAAAGTACCCGGAAGAGGAGTTCGAGGGATGCGTGAGACGTCGGTAGTACGCTGGCCTCAGAACGTCGCAGCCCTGTACAGTGTGCCCCAGGCCATAGACGAGTGGGCCGCGCAGTGTTGGCATATGCAGCGAGACAGGCTGTTGGAGCCTATGAGGGATGCAAGCACGGACAAGGGCTCCGATTGACGGTTCAAGAGGGGTGAACGCAGGTTCAAGCCATGGCGGTGGCTTGACGAGGAGGGACGAGGAGGGGATTCGTGAAGTGCCCGACGCGTGCATCACGTGCAGAAGCGCGGATTCAAGCCGTCATCGCGTCTGACACCATCCGCTTCAGGCTTGCCATCCAGGTCGTCGCAAGTACTCATTGAGTACTCACGCGCACGACTCACCTTCCTTGGTATGTCATTCGCTTCGAAGGGCTCATGCGTGTGGGCTCAGCGCATCCTCGGCGCCTGGAACCCCAGTGGCGCGCAGATAGAACCACTCTTCTGCCATAAAGTGACTGTGTCCCGGGCTTCGCGACCGCCGGGGCGTGTGGCTTGTGTTCTCAAGCCTGTGCCAACGCGCGTCCTAGTTTCGTTGACGCTGTTCTTCGCCCATGAGCGACAGGACTACTCGGTCCAGATACAGCATCCCTTCATGCTTACTGGTATGTGCAAGTCCGTCAACACTCCGTTCGTACTACCCGTTGACGATCTTCTGCAGAATCCCAATGGAGCAGTTCATGTTGAGTGGCACGACACACAAAGTCTTACGGTGCGAAAAGATAATCTACTTGTCGGTTTGGACGACTCGACCGTCTGTGCGCCGACGAGACGGTCATCTCGTCCTGTCAATGGACAGCCTTGGTGTCAGTCGCCATGCGGGGCTAATCTCATAAATGACAAAGCAGGTTCATTCTTAGCCTCTCATCGACATCGTGGGCGCTCGGTAAGCCCACTGAAGCACGTTCGATTGCCCAAGACAGCCGTACTTACGTGGAATCTGGTCAGAAGGGCAGATACTACCCAGCGCCCCCGGTGAGCGAGACATGCCGGGTGCGCCTCACACCTTTCTGCGAACATTGATTGTGGCTCGGACCTCATGCATCAGGACACGAACGACACCCTGCATCGAGAGGAGGCAATGTACATCCGCATTCAAGTCTTCCATGTCCTGAGCTCTACCACGTGCGCGCTTTCTACGGAATCCGGATGCATGGTCTTACAATAACCATATTTCGCAGAGAAGGCAGTGTAGCGCGAACACCGAGCGCTGTGTAACTGAACAGTTCAATGTGAGTAGTTAACCTTATATGCCCCTAAAAACAGCGCGGCTCATAACACGCGGCAAGCCTGTGCGTTCCCTCGACTCGGAGCCGGCCTCGTACCAATACAAAGACGCTGTCTCTTGCGCTCGAGTCCGCAGGTACTAGTCCGCTGCTTCCGCTCCCGTCGTTCTGCGCCTGCTCTGCGCGTTCCACCCGGCTGCTGCCGCTGCTTGCGATCCACGACACTCAGAACTTACCATCTATCCTCACGTTTGCCGTTGTTGCTTCGGTCGACTGCGCCCGACTCACCGCCCTCAAGCTCACGACTTTCCGAAGAGGTGAGTTTTCAGCTGAGTGGTCTCCGCATCCATAACCTGATACTTCTGCACTCTATACAGGGTACCGATCGTCAACTCAGATATCGCTCGAAGCTGTGAAGATATAGCGTAGTCGGCGAGGTACAGTTCCATTGTAATGGTGATCATTGAACCATAATGACCTGATGGCGGATACCAGATGGCGGACGCAGTCGATTGCGAAGAAAGCCACCGAAGGACATGCTCCGACAGTGCGGATTGCTACAGACGCCCACATACTCGAGGTATGCCTTCCGTTCGGTCCGCAGGCACTACTTGCTCGAATGACATTTTGACTCGCTTCGTCGACGCAGTGAACCTATCCGCGATTTCCGCAGGAGCTGATGACCGCATTGCGAGTTCCTCCGGTTGGATCCTTCACACTGACGAAGTGCCACCTGTTTGCCACGCTTGGTATCATGCTGCACTCGCGTCTCAGGTGGGACTCCCGCTCAGTTCCAGACCCGAGAAGCCTTGGACAGCTGCGCACATGCTCTTGTCAAATGGCAATCGACCATACGGCAAGAGATTCGCACTGTGACAATGTGGAGGACCCTCGAAAGCCTTTCATACGTGTCTTTCCGATGCGCTCCCCGGGTACGTTCTACCAAGGTGACGAGCCTATGGCTTCACTTCGACTACGCAGTCACCAGGCCACATTATCGTTCTTCTCTTCCTCTCCTACTATACCAGCGTCACAACACTTTCCTCCGGAGTGCTGCTTTGCAGTATAGCGGAAGTCCGTAGGATTTCCAATGCACTGCCGAGTCTCGAAAAGTGTCTCTCAGCGTCACACTGAAGCACCCACTTGCGCTTAATTCAGTGGCCCACCCCTCGGTCCGCAACAGGCTCAAAACAATCAGTCTTTTCCGAGTCGCTCGTAACGCATTTTCCCCGTCGGGTGCTCATCTCCATGAATACCGTCATCAATTCCTGTCGGACGTATGTGCCACGTATTCGTACGTAACAAAGCTAGACTTGGACCTGTCCTACTGCTCTTCGTTCTCACATCTTCATTGGCTTCTATGTCAATTCCCCCATCTGTCCTGCTTGGAGCTACAGCACACATTCAGCTCTGATGTCGAGCCTGCATCAGTGGCGGACATGGCCCTGTACTCAACACATGCACCCAATCCCTCCATGTTGGATTTCGAGCTCTACGATGTACCCGTGTCATGGGCGTCGCAGCTTACGAAGTTGGTGTTAACCCCACAAGCATGTAGCAAACTGGGCCCGGGAGCCCTGCGGTTTATAATTTTCGACCGGCATGCCAATGACTATGCACTGGCAGAGCTTGCGTCATGTGTTACAGAGGTTCTGCGTCTCGCCGGAGCTGGGCTCAGAAAGTTTGTATGGTCAGCCGTTTATGTTGCTCATGGTGAATGTTCTCTTCGCTTGTCAACGTGCTTGTCATTCTCATCGAAACTACAGCAGACTCAATGCGCGATGTTGTACCGCGACTTACTGCGAATACACTCCTGACAAACTTGTCAATGTCAATCCGCTGGAACAATCCATCCCTCTCGATGATCCAGAGGGGCCTGGGTACCTTGCTATCTGACATCCAAAGCCCGCATTTGGAGCATTTCAGCATTCGCATTGACCTGTACCCCGAGACGTCAGAAGATGGGGACAAAGCCTCCCTCAGCGAGACAGACCCTCCCGGCTCCACCTCCGCTTTCCACACTAAACTCTCTCGTAGTGTCTTTGACCAACTTCCAGGATTTTCTATGCCGGGCCGGCACTCGGAGTTCACTGGTGTATACATCGCGGTCGAGATGAGGGAGGCTGAAACCGCCACAATGTCTGCGATCAAGTCACACATGATCACTCTATTCGCGCCATGGCTGGACCGCGGAGTCTTACGGCTCTCTATCAGCCCCAATCCAGACGGTGAACAGTTCGTCACTCGTAATCCCTCATCAGTACACTCAGACCTTGGTGAGTGCCCTGACTCTGTCGTCTGTAAGGGCGCAGCCGCGATGCGCTCAGTGCGCTCATCCGTTTGACTAGGGCCGCATGCCAGCATCGTGGAGATACTACATGACTCGGAGGACGATGAACACGAAGGAGGCGCACGCGATGCCACTGGCAGTGGAGTTAGTACGGAGACGGAGGACGCAATTTCTCCGCAACCGACCGCGCGCGCGGAGTTGCGGGACTGATCTCGGGCTATCAAGAAGTTGTATGTCGCGCAATCCCTGTTACGGTGACGCATTACTCATATACCACCCAGATTTACGACCGAACTCGGAGAGAGTACCAGACCAAAACACTGCGTGTTGGTGAACGACGCTCGGCGCTGCAATTCAGCGGACATCTCGCTGCTTCAAGCTTGGCAGCCTTTCGCAGTCGAATTGCGTGACTCGTGCGCAAGATTCCTTGGAGTTGAAGAAGAAAGGACGTGCGGGACTAGGATTCGGGATTATGGATATGGCACACGGGGACAGGATGAAGAATATGTTTGCGAGGTCCGAGTCGTTCATGGACGTGCAGAATTCGCCGCGTACTGCTGTATGATCATCATATCTATTCTATGTGCTTCACTCGTACGGTGCAGCCTCGCGGAGGACGTATTGGTCAGTTGTCACTCTCAGCCGTGTGAGTAAGAGGTGAGAAAATCGCACACGAAGGCGGAGGACGATGCGACGCCGAAGCCCTCTAGACTCGCCCTGCGCGCAGTTGCCCACTTGCTACCAGGCATGAAACGTCGCGACTGTGCCAGTGGAACGAAGATCTCGTATACGCGTATCGCGGCGCACTTCGTCGATGACACTACCTGTGGTAGACTGTTTGTATCGAGCTCTACGCATGAGGTCTGAGTACGACGGCGGAGTCACAGGGGATCGATACCACTTATTAGGATCATATTTCTTGCTTACGATCTGGCTGTTTCTAGAGGTACGATACATTCATGGAGCAATGCTGCAGCTGATACGACAAAGATCACAAATGGTCGGGACGCACACGGGGGAGCAGAAGAACGGCAGAACTGACACGAGTCCGCGGGTCCAGATACACGTCCGATCGCGAGGGTGGAGGTCTGTGCCGTGCGACAGGAGCCGCAGAATGGTGGCCCAACGGCGGAGACGTCCTTCGCCAGTGGTAGATCCCTAGCGATCGATGAACGTTGCTGGTCGACGAACCACGCGTTCCCTCCACGGCGCTTGTGTATAGGTCGGGTACGAAAGGGAAAACAGGGTGAATGATGCGCCCGCTGCTCAGCCGCGACAGATTCTTGCCAGGCGTGACGTACGCGGTGGGGCCAGTTGGGCTGGGACAACCTCGCGAGACCTTCGAGTGGCACGAGTTCGGTATATGCGCGGTAAGAGGATAGGGACGGAGGTCTTCAGCTGCAGTGTCGCGACATACTTCGCCCATTCGTGGTCGTGTTGATGGTTAGACCTGAGCCACGTACTCCCAAGGCACCCCATGAGATATTCACGTTGCGCCCAACTAAGAGAAAACACGCACGCCCTTGATCATTTGATCTCGCGCATGGCACGGTCACCCACAGATAGTATCGCGACGCACAGGAGACGTGTATCCCACCCCGCGCGCGACGTGCGGACAGCCGAGGCTACGAAGATGCAGCACGGAATCATACAACCGCGCGCTGTCTTCCTGCGAGAGCACCAGCTCGTCGCCTGAGACGGGGGAGTGGGGCGAGAATTCGAGTACTTACCCATCAGCTCGAGGTACGTAGCAGACCCTCCGGAGGTGCTAGTCCCAAACACCTGGTGATGCTGCGTACACGATGGAAGACCCATGGGGAGCTCTTGAGTGTGAATTTGACTGGATGGAGAAGGGGTGTGCGTACAATTCATTAAGCAGCCAGGTGTTCAGAGCTACGCCTCCAGTGGGCGGGGATGACGGACGACCCCGCGCTTTCTGATGTTGTGGCGGTGGATGCGATGGGGCTCTGTGATAGATGATATATAGGCTTGTTCGCAGTAGGAATTTGACCAGCATACTTGGATCTCATCAGGCTCGAAAGAAGGCGCAACAGAACGAACGAGGCTCACCGGAACGACCCTGGTTGCCCTACAAGCCTCCAAGTACGTGAATTACCCCGAAGTTTGCGACTATACTGAAGCGCTGTTATTGGATCGCAGATCGTATGAGCAGACTGGAGGTGGAGAGGTGGGGATAGGCGGGCGTCGAGCACGCCAGCGGAGGACAAGGTCCGGAATGCAACGACTGGAAGCGGTATGAGCCTGCACACTCTGTCGACATGGAGAGGACTGAGTACTCACCGGTAATCAACCATGGAGCCTTTTCTCGCGTCGCACCGAGGAGGCCTCTGTGCGTACGCCGTGGATCAGACCTTCGGACTGCAGGAACACGCGTATGATATGACCTTCAGGTGAACGGCGGTGCACGGCCTGCCAGAGGGCGGGCGGGCATGAGACGCGGTGGGTGGTTCGGCGTTGCAGGTTGGCGGGCCAGTGAGCTCTGTTTGGGAGCGGACGACGGCGAGACGAGGGAGGTCAGACTCACTGATGCGGTCCTCGTCGGCGGTCACGCCGCCCCCGCCACACGCGCGCTTCTGCACGAGTCGAGGTCGCCGACTCGCCGCCACACTGCTTGTCGACACCCGCCACGGCGTGCGCGTGAGGGCAGTAATTGTGGTGGGCCTGTGCATCACCTCCGAGTCTGCCCTCGTACTCATCGGCACTGTATCTTGAGCTCACACATCATCTATCGTATCCCTGCTCTACGCTTGTCATCGAGCTCCTACCGCTGTTGCCAATTCACAGCATCGTCCAAAACCCGTCTAAACGGCATCTGCGCGACGTGTTACTTAGTCTGACACCTCTAAACTCACCCGAGTCATATCTGAGAACGTCGGAGGACGTTCTGCATATCAACCGTGGAGGTATATTTCTCATCAACGTGTATGGGCAACATCATATAACGACCTGATGGTCTAGGGAAGTACCGGTTCATGGCTGAGAGCGTTGACGGTGAAGACAGGCTGTTGGAAGGCCACGCTTTGGAAGTGCAGAAGTGCTTCAGACCACCCATCTACTCATGGTATGCCCTTCGTTTCTTTTGGTACCAGCTGCTTGAATAACATATTGAGTCACCGCGCGACCACAGTGATACATATCCGCAATTTCCGCAGGAACTGATTGATCTTATCTGCGAGTTCCTGCGGCTGGATCCTTTCACGTTAACGAGGTGCTGCCTCGTTTGCCACGCTTGGTATCAGGCTGCGCGGCACCTCTTCTGGCACGAAATGCTCTGGCTGTTCAGCCGTGAGGCCTTGGATGACTTCGCGCACACGCTCATCTCAAAAGGCAACCGATCGTACGGCAAAAATTTCGATAATTTGCATATATGGGAGGATCCTCGGCGGCCGATTGCGCACATCTGGCCGATGCGCATCCCCGGATATCTTCTGCCACGGGCGAAGGTGCTAGAGCTGTGCAACTTCGATTGGGCCGCGACCAGACCGCACGATCTGTTCTTTCGCTTCCTCTCGTACTACACCAGCATCACCACTCTGGAAATCAAGCAGAGCCGTTTTCGCGATGCGACGCAGCTCCGTAGGATCTTCAACGCGCTTCCGAGCCTCGAAACCCTCGTTCTCCATGGCGTTACGCTGCAGCACCCACTCACGCCGGGATCGGCGCCCAGCTTCGTTTCTTCGCGACGCAACAAGCTCACGACACTCCGTTTTTGGAACGAGGCTGACGTGCCCGCCGAGTGGGACGCTCACAAGCAGGCACACAGCCGATCCTTGCTGGATGTATGCTCCGCGTACTCGTCCGTAGTCGACCTAGCTCTGGACCTGCGCTACTACTCTTCGCTCTCCCATCTCCACCAGTATCTGCGTCACTTCCCCAAACTAGCCTGCTCGCGGCTACAGGATGCGATCAGCCCATATGCCATTGAACCCGCGATGGCTGCAGACATGGTCCCGGCGTACTCAGTCGACGCACCCGCTCTCTCGCTGTCGACGTTTGAACTCTCTGACGTGCCCATGCCGTGGGCGTCGCAGCTTTTGGGGCTGGTATCAACCCAACGAGCATGTAGCCGCCTGGACGACCTGCTATTCGCATTTAGGGACAGTACCCCGTCTGCGGAGCTTGTAGCCCGCATTACGGAGGTGCTGCGTCTCGCCGGAGCCGGCCTCAAGACGCTCCGGTGGAGGGGTGATCTCACTGAAGGTAAGAGGCCTGCTACACTTGTCGTTATACTTATGATCGCTCATTGCAGTGAGGCTGCTGTAGACGAAATCCACAAGGGTTTTCCGCAACTTGGAGCAAGCACATCACTGACAGGACTTGCGGTGGAACTCCGCCGCATCAGCTCGTCGCTGCCGAGGATCCAGACGGTTCTGGGTACCTTGTTGACTGACATACAAAGCCCGCATCTGGAACGCCTCCACATAACAGTCTACCTGTCCCACTACGAGACTACTCAAGACGGAAGCGAACTCGCCGAGACAGCCCCTCCTCCGGCTGACTCTATACTCACTTTCCACGACATCCTCTCTCGCAGCGTTTACGACAATCTTCCGGTGTCTGCTGCCGCGGCCGATGCCAGCCAGTCCTACGCGGATGTATGCATTGAACTCGTGATGGAGGGATCGCAGCAAAGCGCTGCCGGGATGTCTACGATCAAAACATACGTCATCGCGCTGTTCGCGCCGTGGCTGGATCGCGGGGTCTTGCAGCTCCGCGTCTTTCCCGATCCTGACGGCGAATGGTCCGTCACTCATGTTCCCTCATCGGTACTCTCTGGTGAGTGTCTATTTCCACCGTCCGTGGATGCGACTCGGATCTGTTCGGTACGCTCACGCGCTCGACCAGAGACGCACGTCAGTATCACGGAAGTATGGGACTCGGACGACAATGAACACGGAGGCGAGCGCGATGTCAGCGGAGATGCAGAGATAGAAGATGCAAAGGTATCTGTAGCATAGACGGTGTGCTTATTTTGCAGGACCGACCGTCGTTATCCTAGACCTCCACACAATGATACCATTGGAACGTGTTGCCAAGATCAGCCCTCGGACGACGCGATTGAGTCTAACCCCGGGTCCTCGAATTGTACGACGCAACACGTCGAAGCAGCGGTGTCTACTAGTAGATCACGAGCACGGAACGCGTCCGCGGCGCCGTTCAGCTCTAAGGGAGCTTTTTCCTGAAGAGCGTCACGTGTATACACCTGTTGTCAAAGTGGTCGCTTGATTGTGCGAGTCCGACTGCGATGGGAGCTTGTTGTATGAAGTGAGTTCGTATCGTTAAACTTACAACATGACTTCCGAGACTTACTTCTTTGTTCTCGCCACGCATTCGAAGTTCAGATACACACATCTGCGTCACTCCATCGGTAACGCGCTCTCGGGGCAGGACGGAGGATATCAGTGATGCGGTCCTCGTCGGCGGTCACGCCGCCCCGCCCCCGCCACGTACAGCGGGCTCTTCGGTCTCGTTTGGCTTATAGCGGGTGATACTTGCGTGGCAGGGCATTGCATTGTCGTGCTAGAGCTGGCCTGCGTCTATTGTCTACGCAATCACTGAATTGATCGCAGTGCGCGTCTAGAAACCGACAGAAACTCAGTCTGCGCAAGCACGCAGTGAAAATGATGCGCGAATGCTTCAGCGGGGCGTGAGTGGTGATCACATTGGTAACCGTCAATTTACCATGTCGGGTAGAGTTTATTCTTTGAAAGACAGCACGACCGTGTGCGGAGACTGTGGGAGGCAACTGCATAAATTGAACGTTTGTGGGCCAAATGTGGGCGGTTGTGGGACGCGATGGTCTCGTACCGACGCTTCTCGCTCGACTCGGGTTCGACGGTAGCTTGCGTATATGCGGTCCGAAGTAACAGCAGGCGGTGCGACGACGCAGAAACATACGTGACGTTTTCCGGAGAGCAAGCAAGCACTCTCGGAGTGGCCAAGAGGCAGACTGGAGAGCAAGATCGCACAGAATAAGCAGGATGAGTTTGAGACATTCACAACAAGGCTTACAAGTCCAAGATCGTAGTTGTTCCGTACTCATCAAACAGATGGCATACACCCAAGCCACGTTGACCCTCCGAGTATCGCCGGAGCGGTGATGAGTAGGGTCTGTGTACCGGGCGAAAGTGACCAATTCGGGCGCGGAAGCACACATCTCCACACTCTATCATTACGTTGTTGCGTCCGACCACGATACTGATGCACCCCGGAATACCCGCATCTGTCGAAAGATGTCCGCGCGGATGTTGCGGCCCCGAATAGGTGCGTCACATCTAGGACGCCGGAAGTAAAAGACAGGGGCTATGAGGCCGCGGAAGCGAGTCGGAAGCAGAGACATGGGTGCGCGAGAGTCCCCATCTGGGCGATGCCGTTGCGGTTGTGATGAAGGACGAGGGGGGACGAGGAGAAGGAAGAGGGCGAGCGAGACGCGCTCGGGGCGCGTCTGTCTGAACCGGCGCGCACGCGGCCGCGGCGACTTCATACCTGCGCGGAAGTTGCGTCGCGTCTTGGCTGCCGCCACCTCCCACCCGTCCGTTATATAGCAAACAAGCTCTATCCACCCTCATTCTTTCCATCTCTTCGCCATGGCCCCAGTCAAAGTCACGAAAGTCTGCTGCAGTGCGTACGCCGCGTCCTGCTCGTCGTGCTCACACTGACCAGCTGTTCTCGCGGGATAGTCGGCGCCGGATATGTCGGTACGCGGAAGCTTCTCCGTGTGAGCCGTGCACTCTTCTCAACGCGCTCTCTCTAGGTGGCCCTACGTGCGCCGTCATCGCGCTGAAATGCCCGCACATCCAAGTCACCATCGTCGACCTCAACCAGGCGCGTATAGACGGGTGGAACAGCCCCGACTTCGACCTCCCCATCTATGAGCCCGGCCTCGTCGACGTGGTCAAGCAGGCCCGCGGGCGCAACCTGTTCTTCTCGACTGACGTCGACAAGGGCATCCAGGAGGCAGACCTCATCTTCGTCAGTGTCAACACACCCACGAAGAAGAGCGGTGTCGGAGCGGGATTCGCGGCAGACCTGAAGTGCGTACACTCCCTTTGGTCCTCTATGCACGCAGGGCGCGTTGCACATTATCATTATCACCGCATATATGCGTCTTGGGGATGCTTCGGCGGGTGCTCGGGGCTGCCCCGCATCCACCCCCTGAGGTGCATCTCTACGCGGGCGTGCCTCTTACGTCCCAGCGGCGAAATGTCTGCGTAAATCGTACGATGTTCTCCGTGGCCGCCCGCACATTTCGAGCACTAGTGTATCGGCCAGCGCCAGCTGCCTGTTATGCTCGCCCCTGGTGTCGGAGGTTGTAATGACGCAGGTTCTCGAGTGGCCTGGGTTGCACATTTAGCCCGCTCTCAGGTGCGGTGGCTCGCACTAGGCAGAAGCAGGCCTTTCCAGTACTGTCTGTGTCTGGATGTTAAATGACAGCCTTCGCCTCAGCGGACCCTATCGTGCCGCAGACTTTTCCACATGCCGTGGGCATAGTTCGGGTGTCCGTCTGCGGCCAGGTTTGACATGGTGGCGGTCATTCGTCTTCGCGGCGCATATACGCAGAGAATGCAGAGAATGCAGGGTATGCAGTCCGAACGGTGATGTTATTAGCAGGAACACTTGACGAGGGCCTCGCTCCGACAGGAAAATGTGTAGCGTGTGATACATTTATTGGTTTTCTGCCTGACCAATCCGAATTTTCTTCAACGGATTGTACTCGCATGCTGACATTGTAGAATAGCTATGTCGAGCTCGCTACACGACGCATCGCAGCTGTCGCGCACTCTTCCAAGATTGTCGTCGAGAAGTCGACCGTGCCCTGCCGGACCGCCGAGTCGATGCGCACCATTCTCGAGGCCAACTCGCGCCCGGGCTGCCGGTTCGACATCCTCTCGAACCCCGAGTTCCTCGCAGAGGGCACCGCGATCAGCGACCTCTTCAAGCCCGACCGCGTACTCATTGGCTCACTGCAATCGCCCGAGGGTAGGGGCGCGTGCGAGGCGCTCGCGGAGGTCTACGCGAACTGGGTGCCGAAGGAGCGCATCCTCACCGTCGGCCTGTGGTCCTCGGAGCTCTCGAAGCTCGCCGCGAACGCGATGCTCGCGCAGCGCATCTCGTCGATCAACGCGCTGTCCGCGATCTGCGAGGCGACGGGCGCGAACATCGACGAGGTCGCGCATGCGATCGGGTTCGACTCGCGCATCGGGCCGAAGTTCCTGCGCGCGTCGGTCGGGTTCGGAGGGTCGTGCTTCCAGAAGGACATCTTGAACTTGGTGTATTTGAGCGAGAGCTTGCACTTGCCCCAGGTCGCGGCGTATTGGCGCCAGGTCGTCGAGATGAACGAGCACCAGAAGAGTCGGTTCTCGAAGACCGTTGTGGATACGCTGTTCAACACCATCACCGGCAAGGTGCGTGCGTCGTAGGAGGTTCAGCTATGTTGATGCTTACAGGTCCCATAGCACATCGCCGTCCTTGGGTTCGCGTTCAAGGCGGACACTGGTGACACGCGCGAGTCGCCGGCCATCTCGCTCGTCCGCGACTTCCTTTCGGAGCGCGCCTACGTGACCATCTACGACCCGAAGGTCGAGGACGCGCAGATCTGGCTTGACCTCGCCGAGGCGTGCCCACTCGTGCCCTTGGAAAACAGTATGTTCTTGTCCAATGGTGATGCCAAACGTGGTACTGACGCAGATGCATGTGTTCCCAGTCAAGAAGCAAGTTACCATCGCCCGCTCCTCGCTCGAGGCGTGCAAGAACAAGGAGGCGATCGTCATCGCCACCGAGTGGAAGGAGTTCCGCGAGATCGACTGGGAGACGGTCTACGCCCATATGAACAAGCCCGCGTTCGTGTTCGACGGGCGCATGATCATCGACGCGGATGCGCTCAAGAAAATTGGCTTCAAGGTATGTTCGCGTCCTTCATGACTGTAAACTTGGCTGACGTGTTTGGTGCAGGTCAAGATTATCGGCCGTGGTGACAGGCTGTGATAGACGTCGCATTGTAGACGTATTTATTGTCATTGAACGTGGCGCGTTAGAGCATGTGCAAGTAATGGCCGGGATAACGGATACCAATAGCCTACATTGTGGATTGTAAATCAGACAAGGTCTTCGGGAGTTTCAATGCGATTGTTGTATAACTGCAATCTTGCGACGAGGCTGTCGAAACGAAGTCTACTTGAAGAGCAACTGGGTCAAATTTGAGCTGTAGCTTGGCTGTAGTAAGTTACCAGTAGTAGCAGCGGTGAAGTATCTAATTAGCTAACTCCTATTAGCGGCTCTTACGTAATCGAGGGCGCGCCCTTTCCCTGGCGCCTGGGATGAGCTCAGTCTCGATCGACGACCACAGCGTGCTTAGAACCAGCCTACACGACGATCTCCAACATGCCCCTAGCGAGCACCAGCGGCACGAACGACGTCTGGGAACAGTCTCAGGTAGGCCTCTGTGTTGGCAGATGCGTCGAATGACTAGAAATTTAATATTAGCCAGATACATCCTCTGCCGCGCACCGCGTGAAAGCTAGAGCTCCTGCCGCGGTCGTTCGCGACTCTTGGGATGACGACGACGATGACGGGGTGGAGGAAGAGGAGAACTCTCAGGCGCTATGGGAGAACGCGTGAGTCTCGTCGTATGTTGTGAAACCGCACCGTGTGGCTAAATCGGTGGAATTGTATCCTCAGTAACCGAAAGGCACCTATGCCCGAGCTAGTCGTCTCCGGGTCGGGCAATAGTACAGTTCTGCCACCACCCCCTGCAGCGTTCCAGCCCACACTGAAGATTCTCAAACGACCGACTGGCGCATCCTCGTCTGCTGCGGCGTCACCACCGTCTGTCGACCTGCAGAAGTCGTTCGCGGAAAGGGAGGCGCAGTATCAGGCTGCGCGGCAGCGTATATTCAACGACGGCCCGCGACAGAGTGGACGAAATGGTCTGTCCACCGAAGTGGGGCGGGATACCAATGCGATGTCGCAGTCTCCACCGGCCGCGGACGTGAGCGTGAAGGTACTTCGGGCCCCTCGAGGGCCGTCGACGGATCCTGCCGCCTCGTCGACCAACTCCAAGCCGTCACGAGGATTCGCGGGGAAGCGGGGAGGGCGCGGTGCACCACGCGGGTAATATGCCCTTTCCTACGCGTTACAGGGGAGCAAGGCCGGTCAGAGGGCTGCTCATCATGGATATGTCGTCGTTGTGGCGGTTGCTGTGTAGGTAGGGAACATGTGCTGCTGTTCGGATCATTGTTGTGTCTCGTAGCTTTTCCATTTTTGCTCTGGTCATGAATCCTATCTTGCAGATCAAGCATGCTGGAATCATCAGAGCTGTGCGCTCGTCGGCGCCGTCTTGGTGATGGCAGTACATGTCGCATTATAATACGCACCATAGCATAGAAGAGTTGAAACACCGCCACAATGCTATCAACGGGGAGCGCCCGAGGCTAGAAGGGTATCGTGGGGAAATAAGTTCTTCGCGCGCCAGACGGTTGCGGTCGTGGGGCGCGTTCATCTTGCTCAGGCACCACCACCATCTCCGTCCCTCCCCGTGAAAAGAGGTTTCGTCGTCCAGCGCGGTCCACGGCCATGCCATCACGACCCTCGCCCATGGCCTTGCAGAGTTCGTCGCCGCAGCCGTCGATTTTCAGGAAGAAGTCGACCCCCGCCATGTCCACTGCCGCCTCCTACCTCTCCGCTGTCTCCGAGGCCGACGCCCGCGCCCGCGCCCACGGGGGCTCGCCCAACTCGACCCCCGCCCTCTCCCTGTCGAGCTCCGTCACGACGAGCAGCTCCGACACGGTTCTGGAAGATCCCGGCGCCGAATTCGAAGATGCGCTGTCGTACCCGCGCAACCCGCCCACCAGCGAGCAGGTCTTCACGACGGTGCACTCCGAGTTTGGCCACTGCGCCAACGAGAGCTATCGCTATACCAGTCAGCACAAGACCGGCACGCCCTACCGCAGCTACCCCGAGCAGGACCCGCCCTACTATATCCTCCTCACTACATACCTCAGCTACCTCATGGTTATCTGCCTCGGGCACCTGCGCGACTTCGTTGGCAAGCGCTTCAGGAGGTCTGCGTACAGGCATCTCCTAGCACACGATGTGAGTGTACTTCTGTTCTTTCCGTGTATGGCTGCTGGGAAGCTACCCATGGGGAAGAGTCCCATGTAACCTGGCAGAGGGTCATGTGGGCTCCTCCGATCCTCGATGGCGTCGACCTTGCGCAATTTCAATCTGCGGCCCCTAGTAGCTTGTACACGGATTCTCAGCCGTAATTGTTCGCCAGGCTGTGATGCTGACATTGTGCACGTAGGGTTACGCAGCGCTCAACTCCGACTTCGACTCCTTTTATACCCGGCGGCTCAAGACCCGCATTGACGACTGCTTCTCGCACCCTGTCACCGGTGTTCCCGGGCGGACGATCATGCTGCTCGACCGCTACTCACCAGACTACAATGTCACCATGTTCCCGAGCGGCACACGCACGCGCGGGCTGAACATCTCCTCTTACAACTATCTCGGTTTCGCTCAGGCCCGCGGTGGGTGCGCCGACGCGGTGGAGGCGTGCATCAACCGGTACGGTGTTTCACCGTGCGGGACGCGTCTCGAGGGTGGTTCGCTGGATCTGCACGCACAAGCGGAGGGACTCGTCGCACGGTTTATCGGACAGGAGGACTCGATGATATGCAGCATGGGCTTCGCGACGAACTCGACGGTCATCCCCGCCTCGTCGGCAAAGGCAGCCTTGTCATCTCGGACGAGTTCAACCACGCATCGATCCGGTGGGGCGTGCGTGTGAGCGGCGCGAACGTGCGGACGTTCAAGCATAATAACATGAAGTCGCTCGAGAACCTGCTGCGGGAGGTGATCAGCCAGGGTCAGCCGAAGACGCACCGACCGTGGAAGAAGATCCTCGTTATCGTGGAGGGGCTATTCTCGATGGAGGGCACGCTTGCGAACCTTCCGGTGATCATGGAGCTCAAGAAGAAGTACAAGGTGCGTCTTAAACCCTTGATCACTCACACGAAGCTGACCTCCGCTCCTTCGCAGTTCTATCTCTTCGTAGACGAGGCACACTCCATCGGCGCTCTCGGCCCGCACGGTCGCGGTGTTGCGGACTACTTCGGTATCAACCCGCGGAACATCGACATCCTCATGGGCACGTTCACGAAGTCGTTCGGTGCGGCTGGAGGATACATCGCTGGCTCGAAGGCGCTCGTTGACAGGCTGCGTCTCCGCGCGCACACGGGGACGTACACGGAGGCGATGACCCCGCCGGTGCTCATGCAAGTTATCGCGTCTATGGCCAGCATCATGGGTATCTCGCCCACCCCGTCTTCGGGCGCCGCGGCGCTGGAGGTC